>NW_027143229.1:45000-52500 GCF_026170545.1 Melanerpes formicivorus
GGTGGGACCGACGCCGGCACCACGTCTCCCCGGCTTTCTCTGCCCCCGTGCCCCACCGGGCAAACTTCGCTTCGGGGGTTCCACACTTCGGCAGTGGCCGGCGCCAGCCACTCGTCAACTTTTTTTCTTTTCCCCTCTTTCGTTGCCGAGCCCGGGCTGGGCTCCGGCTCACGGACGAGCGAAACCCATCCAACACCGCTGAGGGTGCGCCAGCGGCCGCTCCAAACCGCCGCGCCTTTGCTCGGCCCCGCGGGTCCCCTCTCTGACCCGGGGGAAAGCCACCGAGAAGCCAGACGGACCCCTGCCCAGCCGCCTGGCGGGTGGCTTGGAGCAGCCGCTCGGCAGCGCTGCCCTGGGAGTGCTCGGCGTCACTCGTTCCCTCATATACGGAACTGGAGGGCCGTCAGCTCCGCGAGCGCACAACCAGCCGACCTCCGCCCAGCGGCAGGTCGCAGAAATCACGCCGGCTTGTACGATGACGTAGGCGGAGGCAGAGCGCAACAGCGACCCCTTGGCGACAAGCGCGATCTCCGCGGAGAGCACGTCTACTCGCCGAGGGAGAGCACGTCTACTCGCCGAGGGAGAGCACGTCTACTCGCCCAGGGAGAGCACGTCTACTCGCCCAGGGAGAGCACGTCTACTCGCCCAGGGAGAGCACGTCTACTCGCCGAGGGAGAGCACGTCTACTCGCCCAGGGAGAGCACGTCTACTCGCCCAGGGAGAGCACGTCTACTCGCCGAGGGAGAGCACGTCTACTCGCCCTGGGAGAGGACGTCTACTCGCCGAGGGAGAGCACGTCTACTCGCCCAGGGAGAGCACGTCTACTCGCCCAGGGAGAGCACGTCTACTCGCCCAGGGAGAGCACGTCTACTCGCCGAGGGAGAGCACGTCTACTCGCCCAGGGAGAGCACGTCTACTCGCCCAGGGAGAGCACGTCTACTCGCCGAGGGAGAGCACGTCTACTCGCCCAGGGAGAGCACGTCTACTCGCCGAGGGAGAGCACGTCTACTCGCCGAGGGAGAGCACGTCTACTCGCCGAGGGAGAGCACGTCTACTCGCCGAGGGAGAGCACGTCTACCTCCCGGCTGAGGGAGAGCACGGGGGGGGGGGGACAAAGACAGGCGGCAGCAGCTTCGGTGAACGTCACCCGGGAGGCGACCGGGGCTGTCCCGGGGCAGTCCCGGGAAGCCGGCGTCCGGCACAGGGAACCGTCAGCTGCCGGACCGGGGCGAATCCCCGCGGCCACGGCAGGGGTGGGGGCTCGAAGACAGCCGGCAGCCGCTTCGGTGAACGTCACCCGGGAGGAGACTGGGGCCCTCCCGGGACCGTCCCGGGAAGACGACGTTCGGCACGAGATCCCGGCCGCGGCCGGACCGGCTCGAAGCCTCGCGGTCCCGGCAGCAGCCGGAGCCGCTCGCCGCCTCGGGCTCCCGGCCCCCCTACAGATCCGGCGACTCGTTCGCGGGCGGCGGGGGGGGGCAGTGGAGGGGGTGCGGGGAGAAGCGGCAGCGGAGGCGGAGGGGGGGGGGGGCTCGAAGACAGCCGGCAGCCGCTTCGGTGAACGTCACCCAGGAGGCGATCGGGGCCGTCTCGGGGCCGTCCCGGGATGCCGGCTTCCGGCACGGGGTCCCGGCCGCGGGCCGGACCGGCTCGTATCCCCGCGGCTCCGGCAGGGGGGGGGGGGGGCTCGAAGACAGCCGGCAGTCGCCTCGGTGAACGTCACCCGGCCGGCGACCGCGGCCGTTCCGGGGCCGTCCCGGGAAGCCTGCGACAGGCACGGGGTCCCAGCCGCGGCCGGACCGACTCGAAGCCCCGCGGCCCCGGCACGGGGGAGGCCCAAAGACTGGCGGCAGCCGCTTCGCTGAACGTCACCCGGCCGGCGACCGGGGCCGTCCCGGGGCCGTCCCGGGATGCCGGCTTCCGGCACGGGGTCCCGGCCGCGGCCGGAGCGGCTCGAAGCCCCGCGGTCCCGGCAGCAGCCGGAGCCGCTCGCCGTTCGGGCTCCCGGCACCCTACGGATCCGGCGACTCGTTCGCCGGCGGCGGGGGGAGGCAGTGGAGGGGGTGCGGGCAGAAGCGGCAGCGGAGGCGGAGGCGGGGGGGGCTCGAAGACAGCCGGCAGCCGCTTCGGTGAACGTCACCCAGGAGGCGATCGGGGCCGTCCCGGGGCCGTCCCGGGATGCCGGCTTCCGGCACGGGGTCCCGGCCGCGGCCGGAGCGGCTCGAAGCCCCGCGGTCCCGGCAGCAGCCGGAGCCGCTCGCCGTTCGGGCTCCCGGCACCCTACGGATCCGGCGACTCGTTCGCGGGCGGCGGGGGGAGGCAGTGAAGGAGGTGCGGGCAGAAGCGGCAGCGGAGGCGGAGGGGGGGGGGGGTGCTCGGAGACAGCCGGCAGCCGCTTCGGTGAACGTCACCCGGGAGGCGACCGGGACCGGCCCGGGAAGCCATCGTCCGGCCCCGGATCCCGGCCGCGGCCGGACCGGCTCGAATCCCCGCGGCCCCGGCACGGGGGAGGCCCAAAGACTGGCGGCAGCCGCTTCGCTGAACGTCACCCGGCCGGCGACCGGGGCCGTCCCGGGGCCGTCCCGGGATGCCGGCTTCCGGCACGGGGTCCCGGGCGCGGCCGGAGCGGCTCGAATCCCCGCGGTCCCGGCAGCAGCCGGAGCCGCTCGCCGTTCGGGCTCCCGGCACCCTACGGATCCGCCGACTCGTTCGCGGGCGGCGGGGGGAGGCAGTGAAGGAGGTGCGGGCAGAAGCGGCAGCGGAGGCGGAGGGGGGGGGGGCTCGAAGACAGCCGGCAGCCGCTTCGGTGAACGTCACCCGGCCGGCGACCGCGGCCGTTCCGGGGCCGTCCCGGGAAGCCTGCGACAGGCACGGGGTCCCGGCCTCGGCCGGACCCGCACTGGGTGCCGCCGCCTCGGGCTCTCGGGACGGTATGGATCCGCCGACTCGTTCGCCGGCAGCGGGGGGAGGCAGTGGAGGGGGTGCGGGGAGAAGCGGCAGCGGAGGCGGAGGCGGGGGGGGGCTCGAAGACAGCCGGCAGCCGCTTCGGTGAACGTCACCCGGGAGGCGACCGGGACCGGCCCGGGAAGCCGTCGTCCGGCCCGGGATCCCGGCCGCGGCCGGACCGGCTCGAATCCCCGCGGCCCCGGCACGGGGGAGGCCCAAAGACTGGCGGCAGCCGCTTCGCTGAACGTCACCCGGCCGGCGACCGGGGCCGTCCCGGGGCCGTCCCGGGATGCCGGCTTCCGGCACGGGGTCCCGGCCGCGGCCGGAGCGGCTCGAAGCCCCGCGGTCCCGGCAGCAGCCGGAGCCGCTCGCCGTTCGGGCTCCCGGCACCCTACGGATCCGGCGACTCGTTCGCCGGCGGCGGGGGGAGGCAGTGGAGGCGGTGCGGGGAGAAGCGGCAGCGGAGGCGGAGGGGGGGCGGGGGGGGACGATAGTGGCGGGGGGCGGGGGGTGCTCGAAGGCAGCCGGCAGCCGGTTCGGTGAACATTCGCCGGGGCGGGGGGGGCGACCTGTCCGTGCCCGGGGCAGCCCCGGGAAGCCGGCAGCCAGCACGGGGTCCCGGCAGCACCTGTTCCCTGCCCTGGGACTTGCCGTGCCCGGCGGCCGGTTGCCGGGTGGGGGGAGCGATGAGAGGCGGGGCGCAGCGGCCGGGGCAGCGCCGGGCGGCAGCGGGGGGCTGGGCGGGTGGGGTAGGCGTCGAGCGGCAAGCCCTCGGCTGCAGCGAATGTTCGGCGGTGCGGGGGGGGGGGGGGGGACGGGACGACACGTTGGGGGCGCCGAGTCCGAGCCACCCCCGGCCCCAGGGGCGGCCGGAGGGGGAGGCCGGTGCCTGGCCCTGGGAGCTGCTGGGCGCCGGATGGCCGAGGGTGCGTCAGAAGCCGCCCGAGCGGTCGAGCAGGTCCTCCAGAAAGGCCTAGGGTGGCTTCGAGGGCCCCGGGAGCAGTCGAGGGAGGCCTCCAGGCAGGTCTGGAGTGGATGGGAGGCCTTCCAAAGCAGACAAGGGAGGCTGCCAGCAGGGCCTAGGCTGGCACTGCAGCCTGTAAATGGTTGGGGGGGGGGGCCTCTGGTGCGGCCTGGAGTCTCTGGGTGGCGTCCAGAGAGGTGCAAAAGATCCTCTGGTGCGGCCTGTGGTGGCTGAGAAGCCTGCAGAGCGTGCGGGGGAGGCTTCTGGTGCGGCCTGGGGTGGGTCGGAAGCCTGCAGAGCGTGCGGGAGAGGCTTCCGGTGCGGCCTGGGGTGGCTGAGAAGCCTGCAGAGCGTGCGGGGGAGGCTTCTGTTGGGGCCTGGGGTGGCTGAGAAGCCTACAGAGCGTGCGGGGGAGGCTTCTGGTGCGGCCTGGGGTGGCTGAGAAGCCTGCAGAGCGTGCGGGAGAGGCTTCTGCTGCGGCCTGGGGTGGCTGAGAAGCCTGCAGAGCGTGCGGGAGAGGCTTCTGCTGCGGCCTGGGGTGGCTGAGAAGCCTGCAGAGCGTGCGGGAGAGGCTTCTGGTGCGGCCTGGGGTGGCTGAGAAGCCTGCAGAGCGTGCGGGAGAGGCTTCTGCTGCGGCCTGGGGTGGCTGAGAAGCCTGCAGGGCGTGCGGGAGAGGCTTCTGCTGCGGCCTGGGGTGGGTCGGAAGCCTGCAGAGCGTGCGGGGGAGGCTTCTGGTGCGGCCTGGGGTGGCTGAGAAGCCTGCAGAGCGTGCGGGAGAGGCTTCTGGTGCGGCCTGGGGTGGCTGAGAAGCCTGCAGAGCGTGCGGGGGAGGCTTCTGCTGCGGCCTGGGGTGGCTGAGAAGCCTGCAGAGCGTGCGGGAGAGGCTTCTGCTGCGGCCTGGGGTGGGTCGGAAGCCTGCAGAGCGTGCGGGAGAGGCTTCTGCTGCGGCCTGGGGTGGGTCGGAAGCCTGCAGAGCGTGCGGGAGAGGCTTCTGTTGGGGCCTGGGGTGGCTGAGAAGCCTGCAGAGCGTGCGGGGGAGGCTTCTGGTGCGGCCTGGGGTGGCTGAGAAGCCTGCAGAGCGTGCGGGGGAGGCTTCTGGTGCGGCCTGGGGTGGCTGAGAAGCCTGCAGAGCGTGCGGGGGAGGCTTCTGGTGCGGCCTGGGGTGGGTCGGAAGCCTGCAGAGCGTGCGGGAGAGGCTTCTGCTGCGGCCTGGGGTGGGTCGGAAGCCTGCAGAGCGTGCGGGAGAGGCTTCTGGTGCGGCCTGGGGTGGCTGAGAAGCCTGCAGAGCGTGCGGGGGAGGCTTCTGGTGCGGCCTGGGGTGGCTGAGAAGCCTGCAGAGCGTGCGGGAGAGGCTTCTGGTGCGGCCTGGGGTGGCTGAGAAGCCTGCAGAGCGTGCGGGGGAGGCTTCTGGTGCGGCCTGGGGTGGCTGAGAAGCCTGCAGAGCGTGCGGGAGAGGCTTCTGCTGCGGCCTGGGGTGGGTCGGAAGCCTGCAGAGCGTGCGGGAGAGGCTTCTGTTGGGGCCTGGGGTGGGTCGGAAGCCTGCAGAGCGTGCGGGAGAGGCTTCTGTTGGGGCCTGGGGTGGCTGAGAAGCCTGCAGAGCGTGCGGGGGAGGCTTCTGGTGCGGCCTGGGGTGGCTGAGAAGCCTGCAGAGCGTGCGGGGGAGGCTTCTGGTGCGGCCTGGGGTGGCTGAGAAGCCTGCAGAGCGTGCGGGGGAGGCTTCTGGTGCGGCCTGGGGTGGGTCGGAAGCCTGCAGAGCGTGCGGGAGAGGCTTCTGCTGCGGCCTGGGGTGGGTCGGAAGCCTGCAGAGCGTGCGGGAGAGGCTTCTGTTGGGGCCTGGGGTGGCTGAGAAGCCTGCAGAGCGTGCGGGGGAGGCTTCTGCTGCGGCCTGGGGTGGCTGAGAAGCCTGCAGAGCGTGCGGGGGAGGCTTCTGGTGCGGCCTGGGGTGGCTGAGAAGCCTGCAGAGCGTGCGGGAGAGGCTTCTGCTGCGGCCTGGGGTGGGTCGGAAGCCTGCAGAGCGTGCGGGAGAGGCTTCTGTTGGGGCCTGGGGTGGGTCGGAAGCCTGCAGAGCGTGCGGGAGAGGCTTCTGTTGGGGCCTGGGGTGGCTGAGAAGCCTGCAGAGCGTGCGGGGGAGGCTTCTGGTGCGGCCTGGGGTGGCTGAGAAGCCTGCAGAGCGTGCGGGGGAGGCTTCTGGTGCGGCCTGGGGTGGCTGAGAAGCCTGCAGAGCGTGCGGGGGAGGCTTCTGGTGCGGCCTGGGGTGGGTCGGAAGCCTGCAGAGCGTGCGGGAGAGGCTTCTGCTGCGGCCTGGGGTGGGTCGGAAGCCTGCAGAGCGTGCGGGAGAGGCTTCTGTTGGGGCCTGGGGTGGCTGAGAAGCCTGCAGAGCGTGCGGGGGAGGCTTCTGCTGCGGCCTGGGGTGGCTGAGAAGCCTGCAGAGCGTGCGGGGGAGGCTTCTGCTGCGGCCTGGGGTGGCTGAGAAGCCTGCAGAGCGTGCGGGAGAGGCTTCTGCTGCGGCCTGGGGTGGCTGAGAAGCCTGCAGAGCGTGCGGGGAGAGGCTTCTGCTGCGGCCTGGGGTGGCTGAGAAGCCTGCAGAGCGTGCGGGAGAGGCTTCTGGTGCGGCCTGGGGTGGCTGAGAAGCCTGCAGAGCGTGCGGGGGAGGCTTCTGCTGCGGCCTGGGGTGGCTGAGAAGCCTGCAGGGCGTGCGGGAGAGGCTTCTGCTGCGGCCTGGGGTGGCTGAGAAGCCTGCAGAGCGTGCGGGAGAGGCTTCTGGTGCGGCCTGGGGTGGGTCGGAAGCCTGCAGAGCGTGCGGGAGAGGCTTCTGCTGCGGCCTGGGGTGGGTCGGAAGCCTGCAGAGCGTGCGGGGGAGGCTTCTGCTGCGGCCTGGGGTCTCTGGGTGGCCTCTAGAGAGGTGCAAAAGACCCTCTGGGTTGGGCTGGGGTGGCTCTTGGACCCCTGCCACACAGTGGAGAGCGGCCTCCGGCCCGCCACCTGTGTCCCTGAGTGCCTGAGTGCCTGTGTCCCTGTGTCCCTGTGTCCCTGTGTCCCTGAGTGCCTGAGTGCCTGAGTGCCTGTGTCCCTGTGTCCCTGTGTCCCTGTGTCCCTGTGTGCCTGAGTGCCTGTGTCCCTGTGTCCCTGTGTCCCTGTGTCCCTGAGTGCCTGAGTGCCTGAGTGCCTGTGTCCCTGTGTCCTTGTGTCCCTGTGTCCCTGTGTCCCTGTGTGCCTGAGTGCCTGTGTCCCTGTGTCCCTGTCTGTGTACCTGTGTGCGAGAGTGTCCGGCACGCCACCCAGCGGCGGCGGGCAAGCAGGTAGGCGGGTGGGCGGGCCGGCGAGGGCCAGTGTGAGTTTGGGGGGTGGGAGGGGAGGCGGCAGCTGGAAGCGTCAGAGGAGGGGGCGTGGCTCCGGCTGGCCCCGGGAGCAGGTTCCCGGGACCGGGACCGGCTGGACCCGGCGGGTGGTTGATCCCGGGGCGGGGGGCAGAGGCGGCGGGAAGCGGCAGCTGCGTGTGCGGCGGGGGGGTGGAGGGCGAACCGCGGCGGGAAGCGGATGCTTCAGAGCAGGTTACGGGGGCGGGGACGGACGACACCACCTGTCCCCGC
>NW_027143229.1:57500-60000 GCF_026170545.1 Melanerpes formicivorus
ATCATTTTCAAAGTTTGCAGTTCCTATGCCCTGGGACATCAATGCTGTCCATTTTGTGAACTCATTTTTCCTCCAATTGCAAGGTTTGGGAAAGATTTTCTTAGGGGCGGGTTTTTCCCATTCAGATAATTCCTCCCGTCCCCCATATTCCGTTACCATTATTGTCTGGGGGTTATATATTGATGGTATTTTCTCTTTGTCTCCCCCTGCTGATATCCACAATTTTTCATAATCTTTATCAATATCATTATTTTTAACTACAGTTTTAACTGCTTCATCTGATGAATTTGCCAATCTGTGTAATCGTCTAGCTTGGATACTAGGGATTAACCCAGCCAATCGGGCTAAGCCTAAGCCTCCATCTTTAGTGCTGGAATACAAGATGCCATCACAGGTACATACTGGGAGATGTAACCATTTTTTCACCCTATTTCGAATTGTTAAATCCATTTCTTCCAGATAGGTGGCTTTTACATTTGCCTGGTCTGCTAAGTAGACCAATCTAGGCACTGTGTACACTTTTAACATGTCCAATTTTTGAAATGGTTTTAAAGGGGCTCTTTCGATGCGATTGAGCCAAACTTCTAATTTATTTTGTAATTCGGGCTTAACTATCCCCACCCAAGGGTCGATTTGCAAGCCAAGATATTTCTCTGACTGACCCGGGTGGATCATGTTTAAAGGGGTACCGCTGATAAGCCATGGAGGACAGTCATTGATGGTGTAAGAGTCCTTAGTTGGTTGAATAAAGAAACCATGGCACTTTTCCCCCTGCGTTTTTAATCCAGTTAAGTCACAAAATGCTTCTAGAATTTCAATATTTTTCTCCATTCCTGATTGGGACTTACTCAGCAGGACCAGGTCGTCTGCAAAAGCCAGAGCTGTTAATTTGCCATTCCCGTGTTGGAACCCCTCCCCACACTCTTCTAATTTACATAACAGAGGGTCAATGCACAGGTTAAAGAGGAGTGGTGACATGGGATCGCCCTGTTTCACACCAGTTTTGATTCCTATTGACTCAGACTCTCCTTCTTTAGTTTTGATTCTGGTGTGGATGTTTTGATAGAAGTCCTTAATTAATGCTATTATGTGGTCATCCAGGCCCTTTTGCTTTAGCACCGCCAGGATGTGGGTGTGGCTCACTGAATCAAAGGCTTTGGCCAAATCGACAAAGACAACCCCCAGGGGTTTCTTTTGTTTCTTTGCATTCCTAATTAATAGCTGTAATAGTTTTAAGTTCTCAGCACAGCCAGAAGATTGAATGAAGCCTCTCTGCCTGGGGTTAATGGGACACGCCTTTGCCAACCTTGCAGTTAAGATTCTTGAATAGAGTCTCAGGATGATGGAACCAATAGTAATTGGCCGCCAGTTGTTAATATCATTTTGGCGTTCGGGCGCTGATGATTTAGGTATTAGGATTGTTCGGCATCCCCTTATTACATCTGGAATTTTGCCACTTAACAGCCAGAGATTAAATAGTTCTTTGATCTCCTCACAATTTGGATCCATTTTAAGCAGGGCCTTCAGGGTGATCCCATCAGGGCCTGGTGCCGATTTTTTATTCATGTCTTTGATATTCTTAAGGATCTCTTTCTCTGTAATCAATTCCTTAAAAGCCGAATTATCCGCCCGCCCCACAGACTGGAATGCTCCAAGTCCTTGAAATAAGTTCTGAGACTCCCACCTAGATCTGAAGGTGTTACTGACCTCTTCCAGGGGGATGGCACATTGCGCAGAGTCTTTTTCATCCAGAATCATATTAGCTAACTTCCCTCGATCTAAGCTGAAGAGGCGTTGGAATCGGAGAAATTCTCCACGCTTTCTGGCTCTTTTTCTCATCCACTCCTTTTGAGGTTTCTTCTGCTGAGGTTTATGTTGGCTCTTTTTTGGCACTTTCTGTTCAATTGATTTCTCAAACAAATACAAATATTGGTCCTGAGCTACCTCATTGAGTAATTTTAATGAGTCTGTTTTGCCTTCAATTATTTGTTTATATGTATTTTTAAGGATGGGCAGCTTCCCTGATGTTAGCTTTTCATTAATAGTCTTTTTATAGTGGGCTAGCAGCTCCCTTTCACCAGAAGATGGAATCACAGTCCTCTCCTCTTTTAACCTGTTTTTGCTCTCTTGTGTTTTCTCTCTTTCTGGCACCACAGTTTCTCTTAATAGTCTTCTCTTTTCACTGATCTGTTTGGCTGTTTTAGTTGTTAATTTTTCAGCAATCAATTTGTTAATATTTTTCCTCCCTTCAAACTCTTGATTTAGTTTCTGTAATAATTCTGTTTCCTCTTGGGACCAGATTTTCTTGTGAGCACCTCTTTTAGAGGTCTCTTTGGGGCGAGATGCTTCAATTCTTTCTGCGTTTCTCAGGGCTGGGTGAGCTAATCTCTTATGTTGTCCCAAGCCAATTTTAGTTTTAAAACATTTTTTACATTCTTCACACATAAACCCTTCTACCTGGGTAGGCTCTTGGACCCCTTTGCATTTTGGGAGATGGCAT
>NW_027143229.1:70000-72593 GCF_026170545.1 Melanerpes formicivorus
CCGGTCCCCGAACCCTGCCCCAGCGCCGGGGGGGAGGTGGAAAGGGGAGGATGCGGCAAGGCACGCGCCGGGCCGCTAACGCCACGGCTCCCCCCCGCTCGAGCCGCTCGGGGCTGGGGGAACGAGGACGACACCTCACACGCGACGGGAAGCGAAGTGGAAAGGAAGACCGCCCTTGCCCTGCCGGCCGGGGGCCCTTTCCGACGCGACCCGAAAGGCCTCATCGATCAACAAGGACAGAAGGAAAGGAAGCCAGCGGAGGCCCCACGGCCTCGCTCTTCTGGGACAGACACAGCCACGCGCACCCGCCACCGCCCTCGGGAGCAGCCAGCAGGCACGGGGCTCGGCGTGCGGGCAACACGCCGGAGGAGCAAACGGGGCGCCCTCCAGAGATGGGGGGGGGGGGGGGGGGGCAAGCTGCACCGGGCCGCACCGGCTCACAGGGCATCTCTGCCTCCCCGAAATGTGGGCTTGCATTTTCCCTCAAGCTGCACCGAGTTACATCTCCATCACGGGGCGCCCCTCTGGAGCCAGGAGGAAGCCGTGCTGGGGCACCGGCTTGCCCTTCTCCCCCCATGCCGGGCTCCATAGCATACGAGTGGCCAGTCACCGCCGCTGGCTTTTCCCTTAGATGCCGTGCCCCCGCGGGCTGCGGCTTTGGCCATGGGGGGGAACCCCCGTGAAGAGGGTCCAGTGCTGGGAACTCTCTCTGCGCCTTACCGGGCTCTCTCTCGCCGTGCCTGGACGGGCTTGCTTTCCATTCTTGGTGGGACCGACGCCGGCACCACGTCTCCCCGGCTTTCTCTGCCCCCGTGCCCCACCGGGCAAACTTCGCTTCGGGGGTTCCACACTTCGGCAGTGGCCGGCGCCAGCCACTCGTCAACTTTTTTTCTTTTCCCCTCTTTCGTTGCCGAGCCCGGGCTGGGCTCCGGCTCACGGACGAGCGAAACCCATCCAACACCGCTGAGGGTGCGCCAGCGGCCGCTCCAAACCGCCGCGCCTTTGCTCGGCCCCGCGGGTCCCCTCTCTGACCCGGGGGAAAGCCACCGAGAAGCCAGACGGACCCCTGCCCAGCCGCCTGGCGGGTGGCTTGGAGCAGCCGCTCGGCAGCGCTGCCCTGGGAGTGCTCGGCGTCACTCGTTCCCTCATATACGGAACTGGAGGGCCGTCAGCTCCGCGAGCGCACAACCAGCCGACCTCCGCCCAGCGGCAGGTCGCAGAAATCACGCCGGCTTGTACGATGACGTAGGCGGAGGCAGAGCGCAACAGCGACCCCTTGGCGACAAGCGCGAGCTCCGCGGAGAGCACGTCTACTCGCCGAGGGAGAGCACGTCTACTCGCCCAGGGAGAGCACGTCTACTCGCCCAGGGAGAGCACGTCTACTCGCCCAGGGAGAGCACGTCTACTCGCCGAGGGAGAGCACGTCTACTCGCCCAGGGAGAGCACGTCTACTCGCCCAGGGAGAGGACGTCTACTCGCCGAGGGAGAGCACGTCTACTCGCCCAGGGAGAGCACGTCTACTCGCCGAGGGAGAGCACGTCTACTCGCCGAGGGAGAGCACGTCTACTCGCCGAGGGAGAGCACGTCTACTCGCCGAGGGAGAGCACGTCTACCTCCCGGCTGAGGGAGAGCACGGGGGGGGGGGGACAAAGACAGGCGGCAGCAGCTTCGGTGAACGTCACCCGGGAGGCGACCGGGGCTGTCCCGGGGCAGTCCCGGGAAGCCGGCGTCCGGCACAGGGAACCGTCAGCTGCCGGACCGGGGCGAATCCCCGCGGCCACGGCAGGGGTGGGGGCTCGAAGACAGCCGGCAGCCGCTTCGGTGAACGTCACCCGGGAGGAGACTGGGGCCCTCCCGGGACCGTCCCGGGAAGACGACGTTCGGCACGAGATCCCGGCCGCGGCCGGACCGGCTCGAAGCCTCGCGGTCCCGGCAGCAGCCGGAGCCGCTCGCCGCCTCGGGCTCCCGGCCCCCTACAGATCCGGCGACTCGTTCGCGGGCGGCGGGGGGGGGGCAGTGGAGGGGGTGCGGGGAGAAGCGGCAGCGGAGGCGGAGGGGGGGGGGGGCTCGAAGACAGCCGGCAGCCGCTTCGGTGAACGTCACCCAGGAGGCGATCGGGGCCGTCTCGGGGCCGTCCCGGGATGCCGGCTTCCGGCACGGGGTCCCGGCCGCGGCCGGACCGGCTCGTATCCCCGCGGCTCCGGCAGGGGGGGGGGGGGGGCTCGAAGACAGCCGGCAGTCGCCTCGGTGAACGTCACCCGGCCGGCGACCGCGGCCGTTCCGGGGCCGTCCCGGGAAGCCTGCGACAGGCACGGGGTCCCAGCCGCGGCCGGACCGACTCGAAGCCCCGCGGCCCCGGCACGGGGGAGGCCCAAAGACTGGCGGCAGCCGCTTCGCTGAACGTCACCCGGCCGGCGACCGGGGCCGTCCCGGGGCCGTCCCGGGATGCCGGCTTCCGGCACGGGGTCCCGGCCGCGGCCGGAGCGGCTCGAAGCCCCGCGGTCCCGGCAGCAGCCGGAGCCGCTCGCCGTTCGGGCTCCCGGCACCCTACGGATCCGGCGACTCGTTCGCCGGCGGCGGGGGGAGGCAGTGG
>NW_027143230.1:0-72590 GCF_026170545.1 Melanerpes formicivorus
GCTGGGGCTGGGGCTGGGCTGGGGCTGGAGCTGGGCTGGGGCTGAGGGTGGGGCTGGAGCTGGGCTGGGGCTGGGCTAGGGCTGGGCTGGGGCTGGGCTAGGGCTGGGCTGGGGCCGGGGCTGCGACTGGGGCTGGATCCCGGGGCTGTGGCTGTGGCTGGGCTGGGTCAGGGCTGGGGCTGGGGCTGGGCTGGAGCTGGGCCGGGGCAGGGCTGGGCTGGGGCAGGGCTGGGGCCGGGCTGGGGCTGGGTTCGGTGTAGGGCTGGGGCTGGGGCAGGGCTGGGCTGTGGCTGGGAATGGGGCTGTGAGTGGGGTTTGGCTGGGGCTGGGGCTGGGGCTGGGCCGGGGCCGGGCTGGGCCTGTTCTGGGGATGAGGCTGGGATGGGGCTGGGGCTGGGTCCAGGGCAGGGGGCTGGGCTGGGGCTGGGGCTGGTGCTGTGCTGGTGCTGTGCTGGGTGTGGGCTGGGGACTAGGGTGGGGCAGGGCTGACGCAGGGCTGGGGCTGGGCTGGGGGCAGGGGCTGGGGGCAGGGGCTGTGGCCTTGGGTAGGGCTGGGACTGAGGTTGGGGCCGGGGCTGGGGCTTGAGTAGGCTGGAGGCTGGGCCTTGGGCTGGGGCTGAGGACAGGTCTGGGCTGGGGGTATGGCTGGGGCTGGGTTGGGGGCAGGGCTGGCGCTGGGGCTGGGGCCGGGGCTGGGGCAGGACTGAGGCTGGGGCTGGGGCTGGGGCTGGGGCTGGGGCTGGGGCTGAGGCTGGGGCAGGGCTGGGCCTGGGCTGGGGCTGGGGGCTGGGATGGGGCAGGACTGGGACTGGGGCAGGGGCACAGGCCGAGTCTGGGGACAGGGCTAGGGCTGGAGCTAGGGCAGGGCTGGGGCCAGGCTGGGGCTGGGTTAGACTGAGGGGGTGGGGCTTGCTCCAGGGCTGGGGCTGGGCGGTGGCTGGGGCTGGGCTGGGGCTGGGCTGGGGCTGGGGCTGGTCTGGGGGCAGGGATGCGGATGGGGCTGGGCTGAGCTGGAGCAGGGCTGGGCCTGGGCTGGGGATGAGGCTGGGGTGGGGCAGGACTGGGACTGGGGCAGGGGCACGGGCCGAGGCTGGGGACAGGGCTAGGGCTGGAGCTAGGGCAGGGCAGGGGCCAGGCTGCGGCTGGGTTTGACTGAGGGGTGGGGCTTGGTCCAGGGCTGGGGCTGGGCTGTGGCTGGAGCTGGGCTGGGGCTGAGGGTGGGGCTGGGGCTGGGCTGGGGCTGGGCTGGGGCCGGGGCTGCGACTGGGGCTGGGTCCAGGGCTGGGGCTGGGCTGTGGCTGGGGCTGGGCTGGGGCTGGGCTGGGGGCTGCGGCTGGGGCTGGGCTGGGGCTGGGTCCAGGGCAGGGGCTGGGCTGGGGCTGTGCTGGGTGTGGGCTGGGGACTAGGGCTGGGGCAGGGCTGACGCAGGGCTGGGGCTGGGCTGGGGGCACGGGCTGGGGGCAGGGGCTGGGGCCTTGGGTAGGGCTGGGACTGAGGTTGGGGCCGGGGCTGGGGCTTGAGTAGGCTGGAGGCTGGGCCTTGGGCTGGGGCTGGGGACAGGTCTGGGCTGGGGGCATGGCTGGGGCTGGGTTGGGCACAGGGCTGGGGCTGGGGCTGAGGCCGGGGCTGGGGCAGGACTGAGCCTGGGGGCTGAGGGCAGGGCTGGGCTAGGGCTGGGGGTGAGGAAGGGGCCGGGGCTGGGGACAGGGCTGGGGCCAGAGCTGGGGCAGGGGTGGGGCCGGGCTGGGGCTGGGTTCGGTGCAGGGCTGGGGCTGGGGCAGGGCTTGGCTGGGCTGGGACCGGGTCTGGGCTGGGGTAGGGCTGGCACAGGGCTAGGCCTGGGGCTGGGCTGGGGCCGAGTCTGGGGCCGGGGCTGGGGCCGGGGAAGGGGCAGGGCTGGGGCAGGGCTGGAACTGGGGCTGGGCTGGGGCCAAGGTTGGGGCTGGGGCTGGGCTAGTGGCGACGGTGGGGCTGGGGCTGGAGCCAGGGCTGGGGCAGGAGGCAGGGCTGGGGCAGGGCTGAGGTCCGGCCAGGGGCTGGGGCTGGGGCAGCGCTGGGGTTAGGGTGGGGCTGGGCCTGGGGCTGGGCTGGGCTGGGGCTGGGGACAGGGCTGGGGCCAGGCTGGGGCTGGGGCTGGGGCTGGTCTGGGCTGGGGCTAGGGCTGGGGTGAGGGCACGGCTGGGCTAGGCCTGGGGCTGGGGCAGGGCTAGGTTAGGGCTGGGCTGAGGCCGGGGCTGGGACAGGCCTAGGTTAGGGCTGGGCTGGGGCCGGGGCTGGGGCCGGGGGTGGGGCTGTGGCTGGGGCTGTGGCTGGGGCTGCGACTGGGGCAGGGCTGGGGCTGGGGCTGGGCTGGAGCTGGGCTGGGGCAGGGCTGGGGCTGGGGCTGGGCTGGAGCTGGGCCGGGGCAGGGCTGGGGGCACGGGCTGGGGGCAGGGGCTGGGGCCTTGGGTAGGGCTGGGACTGAGGTTGGGGCCGGGGCTGGGGCTTGAGTAGGCTGGAGGCTGGGCCTTGGGCTGGGGCTGGGGACAGGTCTGGGCAGGGGCATGGCTGGGGCTGGGTTGGGGGCAGGGCTGGGGCGGGGGCTGGGGCCGGGGCTGGGGCAGGACTGAGGCTGGGGCAGGGCTGGGGCAGGGCTGGGGCTGGGGGCTGGGATGGGGCAGGACTGGGACTGGGGCAGGGGCACTGGCCGAGTCTGGGGACAGGGCTAGGGCTGGAGCTAGGGCAGGGCTGGGGCCAGGCTGGGGCTGGATTTGGCTGACGGGTGGGGCTTAATCCAGGGCTGGAGCTGGGCGGTGGCTGGGGCTGGGGTTGGGGCTGGGCTGGGGCTGGGGCTGGTCTGGGGGCAGGGATGCGGATGGGGCTGGGGCTGGGCTGGGGCTGGGCTGGGGCCGGGGCTGCGACTGGGGCTGGGTCCAGGGCTGTGGCTGGGCTGTGGCTGGGGCTGGGCTGAGGCTGGGCTTGGGGCTGCGGCTGGGGCTGGGCTGGGGCTGGGTCCAGGGCAGGGGCTGGGACCGGGGCTGGGCTGGGGCCGAGGGTGGGGTGCGGCTGGGGCCGGGGTAGGGGCAGGGCTGGGGCAGGGCTTGAACTGGGGCTGGGCTGGGGCCAAGGTTGGGGCTGGGGCTGGGCTGGTGGCGAGGGTGGGGCTGGGGCTGGGGCTAGGGCTGCGGACAGGGCTGTTGCTAGGGCTGAGTTAGGGGTGGGGCTGGGGCTGGACTGGGGCCAGGGCTGGGGCAGGATTAGGCTTGAGGCTGGGCCTTGGGCTGGGGCTGGGTTGGCGCAGGGCTGGGGCTGGGGCTGGAGCCAGGGTTGGGGCAGGAGGCAGGGTTGGGGCAGGGCTGAGGTCAGGCCTGGGGCTGAGGCTGGGGCAGGGCTGGGGCTAGGCCTGGGGCTGGGACTGGGACTGGGCTGTGGCTGGGGCTGGGGACAGGGCTGGGTCCAGGGCTGGGGCTGGGCGGTGGCTGGGGCTGGGCTGGGGCTGGAGCTGGGCTGGGGCTGAGGGTGGGGCTGGGGCTGGGCTGGGGCTGGGGCAGGGCTAGGTTAGGGCTGGCTGCGGCCGGGGCTGGGGCCGGGGGTGGGGCTGGGGCAGGGGGTGGGGACTGGGAGAGGGCTGGGGCTGGGCTGGAAGCAGGGCTGGGGCTGGGCGGTGGCTGGGGCTGGCCTGGGGCTGGGCTGGGGCTGGGATTGGGTCCAGGGCAGGGGCTGGACTGGGGTTGGGGCTAGGCTGGGGCAGGGCTGGGGCTGGGCTGGGGCTGGGGCTGGGTCCAGGGTGGGGCTGTGTCCAGGGCTGGGGCAGGACTGGGTCCAGGGCAGGGGCTGGGCTGGGGCTGGGGCTGGGCTGGGGCCGGGGGCTGCGACTGGGGCCGGGGATGGAGCCGTGAGTGGGGCTTGACTGGGGCTGGGGCTGGGCTGTCCCGGGGCAGGACTGGGTCTGGGCTGGGGATGAGGCTGGGGTGGGGCTGGGGCTGGGTCCAGGGCAGGGGCTGGGCTGGGGCTGGGGCTGGGCTGGGTCTAGGGCTGGGGCTGCGCTGGTGCTCTGCTAGGCTTGAGGCTGGGCCTTGGGCTGGGCTGGGTTGGCGCGGGGCTGGGGCTGGGGCTGGAACCAAGGCACGGGCAGGGCTGGGGCTGGGGCTGGAGCCAGGGCTGGGGCAGGGCTGAGGTCCGGCCAGATGCTGGGGCTGGGGCGGGGCTGGGGCTGGGGCAGCGCTGGTGTTAGGCTTGGGCTGGGCCTGGGGCTGGGCTGGGCTGGGGCTGGGGACAGGGCTGGGGCCAGGCTGGGGCTGGGGCTGGGGCTGGTCTGGGCTGGGGCTAGGGCTGGGCTGAGGGCACGGCTGGGCTAGGCCTGGGGCTGGGGCAGGGCTAGGTTAGGGCTGGGCTGGGGCCGGGGCTGGGGCCGGGAGTGGGGCTGTGGCTGGGGCTGGGTCCAGGGCTGGGGCAGGGCTGTGGCTGGGGTTGGGCTGGGGATGGGGCTGGGGCTGGGCTGGGCTGGGGCTGGAGCTGGGGCTGGGCTGGGGCTGGGTCCAGGGCAGGGGCTGGGCAGGGGCTGGGGCTGGGCGGGACAGGGCTGGGAAGGGGCTGGGCTGGGGCCGAGGTTGGGGCTGGGGCTGGGGCTGGGGCTGAGGGCAGGGCTGGGCTACGGCTGGGGGTGGGGCAGGGGCCGGGGCTGGGGACAGGGCTGGGGCCAGAGCTGGGGCAGGGCTGGGGCTGGGCCTGGGCTGGGTTTGGTGCAGGGCTGGGGCTGGGGCACGGCTTGGCTGGGCTGGGACCGGGGCTGGGCTGGGGTAGGGTTGGCACAGGGCTAGGCCTGGGGCTGGGCTGGGGCCGAGTCTGGGGCCGGGGCTGGGGCCGGGGCTTGGGCAGGGCTGGGGCAGGGCTGGAACTGGGGCTGGACTGGGGCCAAGGTTGGGGCTGGGGGCTGGGCTGGTGGCGAGGGTGGGGCTGGGGCTGGGGCTGTGGCTGCGGACAGGGCTGGGGCTAGGGCTGAGGTAGGGGTAGGGCTGGGGCTGGATTGGGGCCAGGGCTGGGGCAGGATTAGGCTTGAGGCTGGGCCTTGGGCTGGGGCTGGGTTGGCGCAGGGCTGGGGCTGGGGCTGGAACCAAGGCTTGGGCAGGGCTGGGGCTGGGGCTGGAGCCAGGGTTGGGGCAGAAGCCAGGGCTTGGGCAGGGCTGAGGTCAGGCCTGGGGCTGCGGCTGGGGCACGGCTGGGGCTAGGCTGGGGCAGGGGCTGGGACTGGGCTGTGGCTGTGGCTGGGGCCAGGGCTGGGGCCAGACTGTGTCTGGGGCTGGGCTGAGGGCAGGGCTGGGGCTGGAGGCTGGGATGGGGCAGGACTGGGACTGGGGCAGGGGCACAGGCCGAGTCTGGCGACAGGGCTAGGGCTGGAGCTAGGGCAGGGCTGGGACCAGGCTGGGGCTGGATTTGGCTGAGGGGTGGGGGCTTGCTCCAGGGCTGGGGCTGGGCGGCGGCTGGGGCTGGGCTGGGGCTGGGCTGGGGCTGGGGCTGGTGTGGGGGCAGGGATGCGGATGGGGCTGGGCTGGGCTGGAGCAGGGCTGGGCCTGGGCTGGGGATGAGGCTGGGGTGGGGCAGGACTGGGACTGGGGCAGGGGCAGGGCTGGGCTAGGGACTGGGGGTGAGGAAGGGGCCGGGGCTGGGGACAGGGCTGGGGCCAGAGCTGGGGCAGGGCTGGGCCGGGCTGGGGCTGGGTTCGGTGCAGGGCTGGGGCTGGGGCAGGGCTTGGCTGGGCTGGACCGGGGCTGGGCTGGGGTAGGGCTGGCACAGGGCTAGGCCTGGGGCTGGGCTGGGGGCCGAGTCTGGGGCCGGGGCTGGGACAGGCCTAGGTTAGGGCTGGGCTGGGGCCGGGGCTGGGGCCGGGGGTGGGGCTGTGGCTGGGGCTGTGGCTGGGGCTGCGACTGGGGCAGGGCTGGGGCTGGGGCTGGGCTGGAGCTGGGCTGGGGCAGGGCTGGGGCTGGGGCTGGGCTGGAGCTGGGCCGGGGCAGGGCTGGGGGCACGGGCTGGGGGCAGGGGCTGGGGCCTTGGGTAGGGCTGGGACTGAGGTTGGGGCCGGGGCTGGGGCTTGAGTAGGCTGGAGGCTGGGCCTTGGGCTGGGGCTGGGGACAGGTCTGGGCAGGGGCATGGCTGGGGCTGGGTTGGGGCAGGGCTGGGGCGGGGGCTGGGGCCGGGGCTGGGGCAGGACTGAGGCTGGGGCAGGGCTGGGGCAGGGCTGGGGCTGGGGGCTGGGATGGGGCAGGACTGGGACTGGGGCAGGGGCACTGGCCGAGTCTGGGGACAGGGCTAGGGCTGGAGCTAGGGCAGGGCTGGGGCCAGGCTGGGGCTGGATTTGGCTGACGGGTGGGGGCTTAATCCAGGGCTGGAGCTGGGCGGTGGCTGGGGCTGGGGTGGGGCTGGGCTGGGGCTGGGGCTGGTCTGGGGGCAGGGATGCGGATGGGGCTGGGGCTGGGCTGGGGCTGGGCTGGGGCCGGGGCTGCGACTGGGGCTGGGTCCAGGGCTGTGGCTGGGCTGTGGCTGGGGCTGGGCTGAGGCTGGGCTGGGGCTGCGGCTGGGGCTGGGCTGGGGCTGGGTCCAGGGCAGGGGCTGGGACCGGGGCTGGGCTGGGGCCGAGGGTGGGGTGCGGCTGGGGCCGGGGTAGGGGCAGGGCTGGGGCAGGGCTTGAACTGGGGCTGGGCTGGGGCCAAGGTTGGGGCTGGGGCTGGGCTGGTGGCGAGGGTGGGGCTGGGGCTGGGGGCTAGGGCTGCGGACAGGGCTGTTGCTAGGGCTGAGTTAGGGGTGGGGCTGGGGCTGGACTGGGGCCAGGGCTGGGGCAGGATTAGGCTTGAGGCTGGGCCTTGGGCTGGGGCTGGGTTGGCGCAGGGCTGGGGCTGGGGCTGGAGCCAGGGTTGGGGCAGGAGGCAGGGTTGGGGCAGGGCTGAGGTCAGGCCTGGGGCTGAGGCTGGGCAGGGCTGGGGCTAGGCTGGGGCTGGGACTGGGACTGGGCTGTGGCTGGGGCTGGGGACAGGGCTGGGTCCAGGGCTGGGGCTGGGCGGTGGCTGGGGCTGGGCTGGGGCTGGAGCTGGGCTGGGGCTGAGGGTGGGGCTGGGGCTGGGCTGGGGCTGGGGCAGGGCTAGGTTAGGGCTGGGCTGCGGCCGGGGCTGGGGCCGGGGGTGGGGCTGGGGCAGGGGTGGGGACTGGGAGAGGGCTGGGGCTGGGCTGGAAGCAGGGCTGGGGGCTGGGCGGGTGGCTGGGGCTGGCCTGGGGCTGGGCTGGGGCTGGGATTGGGTCCAGGGCAGGGGCTGGACTGGGGTTGGGGCTAGGCTGGGGCAGGGCTGGGGCTGGGCTGGGGCTGGGGCTGGGTCCAGGGTGGGGCTGTGTCCAGGGCTGGGGCAGGACTGGGTCCAGGGCAGGGGCTGGGCTGGGGCTGGGGCTGGGCTGGGGCCGGGGCTGCGACTGGGGCCGGGGATGGAGCCGTGAGTGGGGCTTGACTGGGGCTGGGGCTGGGGCTGTCCCGGGGCAGGACTGGGTCTGGGCTGGGGATGAGGCTGGGGTGGGGGCTGGGGCTGGGTCCAGGGCAGGGGCTGGGCTGGGCTGGGGCTGGGCTGGGTCTAGGGCTGGGGCTGCGCTGGTGCTCTGCTAGGCTTGAGGCTGGGCCTTGGGCTGGGGCTGGGTTGGCGCGGGGCTGGGGCTGGGGCTGGAACCAAGGCACGGGCAGGGCTGGGGGCTGGGGCTGGAGCCAGGGCTGGGGCAGGGCTGAGGTCCGGCCAGATGCTGGGGCTGGGGCGGGGCTGGGGCTGGGGCAGCGCTGGTGTTAGGCTTGGGCTGGGCCTGGGGCTGGGCTGGGCTGGGGCTGGGGACAGGGCTGGGGCCAGGCTGGGGGCTGGGGCTGGGGCTGGTCTGGGCTGGGGCTAGGGCTGGGCTGAGGGCACGGCTGGGCTAGGCCTGGGGCTGGGGCAGGGCTAGGTTAGGGCTGGGCTGGGGCCGGGGCTGGGGCCGGGAGTGGGGCTGTGGCTGGGGCTGGGTCCAGGGCTGGGGCAGGGCTGTGGCTGGGGTTGGGCTGGGGATGGGGCTGGGGCTGGGCTGGGCTGGGGCTGGAGCTGGGGCTGGGCTGGGGCTGGGTCCAGGGCAGGGGCTGGGCAGGGGCTGGGGCTGGGCCGGGACAGGGCTGGGGAAGGGGCTGGGCTGGGGCCGAGGTTGGGGCTGGGGCTGGGGCTGGGGCTGAGGGCAGGGCTGGGCTACGGCTGGGGGTGGGGCAGGGGCCGGGGCTGGGGACAGGGCTGGGGCCAGAGCTGGGGCAGGGCTGGGGCTGGGCCTGGGCTGGGTTTGGTGCAGGGCTGGGGCTGGGGCACGGCTTGGCTGGGCTGGGACCGGGGGCTGGGCTGGGGTAGGGTTGGCACAGGGCTAGGCCTGGGGCTGGGCTGGGGCCGAGTCTGGGGGCCGGGGGCTGGGGCCGGGGCTTGGGCAGGGCTGGGGCAGGGCTGGAACTGGGGCTGGACTGGGGCCAAGGTTGGGGCTGGGGCTGGGCTGGTGGCGAGGGTGGGGCTGGGCGGGCTGGGCTGTGGCTGCGGACAGGGCTGGGGCTAGGGCTGAGGTAGGGGTAGGGCTGGGGCTGGATTGGGGCCAGGGCTGGGGCAGGATTAGGCTTGAGGCTGGGCCTTGGGCTGGGGCTGGGTTGGCGCAGGGCTGGGGCTGGGGCTGGAACCAAGGCTTGGGCAGGGCTGGGGCTGGGGCTGGAGCCAGGGGTTGGGGCAGAAGCCAGGGCTTGGGCAGGGCTGAGGTCAGGCCTGGGGCTGCGGCTGGGGCACGGCTGGGGCTAGGCTGGGGCAGGGGCTGGGACTGGGCTGTGGCTGTGGCTGGGGCCAGGGCTGGGGCCAGACTGTGTCTGGGGCTGGGCTGAGGGCAGGGCTGGGGCTGGAGGCTGGGATGGGGCAGGACTGGGACTGGGGCAGGGGCACAGGCCGAGTCTGGCGACAGGGCTAGGGCTGGAGCTAGGGCAGGGCTGGGACCAGGCTGGGGCTGGATTTGGCTGAGGGGTGGGGCTTGCTCCAGGGCTGGGGCTGGGCGGCGGCTGGGGCTGGGCTGGGGCTGGGCTGGGGCTGGGGCTGGTGTGGGGGCAGGGATGCGGATGGGGCTGGGCTGGGCTGGAGCAGGGCTGGGCCTGGGCTGGGGATGAGGCTGGGGTGGGGCAGGACTGGGACTGGGGCAGGGGCAGGGCTGGGCTAGGACTGGGGGTGAGGAAGGGGCCGGGGCTGGGGACAGGGCTGGGGCCAGAGCTGGGGCAGGGCTGGGGCCGGGCTGGGGCTGGGTTCGGTGCAGGGCTGGGGCTGGGGCAGGGCTTGGCTGGGCTGGGACCGGGGCTGGGCTGGGGTAGGGCTGGCACAGGGCTAGGCCTGGGGCTGGGCTGGGGCCGAGTCTGGGGCCGGGGCTGGGGCCGGGGACGGGGCGGGGGCTGGGGCCGGGGAAGGGGCAGGGCTGGGGCAGGGCTGGAACTGGGGCTGGGCTGGGGCCAAGGTTGGTGCTGGGGCTGGGCTGGTGGCGAGGGTGGGGCTGGGGCTGGAGCCAGGGCTGGGGCAGGAGGCAGGGCTGGGGCAGGGCTGAGGTCCGGCCAGGGGCTGGGGCTGGGGGCAGCGCTGGGGTTAGGGTGGGGCTGGGCCTGGGGCTGGGCTGGGCTGGGGCTGGGGACAGGGCTGGGGCCAGGCTGGGGCTGGGGCTGGGGCTCGTCTGGGCTGGGGCTAGGGCTGGGGTGAGGGCACGGCTGGGCTAGGCCTGGGGCTGGGGCAGGGCTAGGTTAGGGCTGGGCTGAGGCCGGGGCTGGGACAGGCCTAGGTTAGGGCTGGGCTGGGGCCGGGGCTGGGGCCGGGGGTGGGGCTGTGGCTGGGGCTGGGGCTGAGGGTGGGGCTGGGGCTGGGCTGGGGCTGTGCCGAGGCTGGGCTGGGGCCGGGGCTGCGACTGGGGCTGGATCCAGGCTGGGGCTGGGCTGTGGCTGGGGCTGGGCTGGGGCAGGGCTGGGGCTGGGGCTGGGCTGGAGCTGGGCCGGGGCAGGGCTGGGGGCACGGGCTGGGGGGCAGGGGCTGGGGCCTTGGGTAGGGCTGGGACTGAGGTTGGGGCCGGGGCTGGGGCTTGAGTAGGCTGGAGGCTGGGCCTTGGGCTGGGGCTGGGGGACAGGGTCTGGGCAGGGGCATGGCTGGGGCTGGGTTGGGGGCAGGGCTGGGGCGGGGGCTGGGGCCGGGGCTGGGGCAGGACTGAGGCTGGGGCAGGGCTGGGGCAGGGCTGGGGCTGGGGGCTGGGATGGGGCAGGACTGGGACTGGGGCAGGGGCACTGGCCGAGTCTGTGGACAGGGCTAGGGCTGGAGCTACGGCAGGGCTGGGGCCAGGCTGGGGCTGGATTTGGCTGACGGGTGGGGCTTAATCCAGGGCTGGGGCTGGGCGGTGGCTGGGGCTGGGGTGGGGCTGGGCTGGGGCTGGGGCTGGTCTGGGGGCAGGGATGCGGATGGGGCTGGGGCTGGGCTGGGGCTGGGCTGGGGCCGGGGCTGCGACTGGGGCTGGGTCCAGGGCTGTGGCTGGGCTGTGGCTGGGGCTGGGCTGAGGCTGGGCTGGGGCTGCGGCTGGGGCTGGGCTGGGGCTGGGTCCAGGGCAGGGGCTGGGACAGGGGCTGGGCTGGGGCCGAGGGTGTGGTGCGGCTGGGGCCGGGGTAGGGGCAGGGCTGGGGCAGGGCTTTAACTGGGGCTGGGCTGGGGCCAAGGTTGGGGCTGGGGGCTGGGCTGGTGGCGAGGGTGGGGCTGGGGCTGGGTCTGGGGCTGCGGACAGGGCTGTTGCTAGGGCTGAGTTAGGGGTGGGGCTGGGGCTGGACTGGGGCCAGGGCTGGGGCAGGATTAGGCTTGAGGCTGGGCCTTGGGCTGGGGCTGGGTTGGCGCAGGGCTGGGGCTGGGGCTGGAGCCAGGGTTGGGGCAGGAGGCAGGGTTGGGGCAGGGCTGAGGTCAGGCCTGGGACTGAGGCTGGGGCAGGGCTGGGGCTAGGCTGGGGCTGGGCCTGGGACTGGGCTGTGGCTGGGGCTGGGGACAGGGCTGGGTCCAGGGCTGGGGCTGGGCGGTGGCTGGGGCTGGGCTGGGGCTGGAGCTGGGCTGGGGCTGAGGGGTGGGGCTGGGGCTGGGCTGGGGCTGGGGCAGGGCTAGGTTAGGGCTGGCTGCGGCCGGGGCTGGGGCCGGGGGTGGGGCTGTGGCTGGGGCTGGGTCCAGGGCTGGGGCAGGGCTGTGGCTGGGGTTGGGCTGGGGGATGGGGCTGGGGCTGGGCTGGGCTGGGGCTGGAGCTGGGGCTGGGCTGGGGCTGGGTCCAGGGCAGGGGCTGGGCAGGGGGCTGGGGCTGGGCCGGGACAGGGCTGGGGAAGGGGCTGGGCTGGGGCCGAGGTTGGGGCTGGGGCTGGGGCTGGGGCTGAGGGCAGGGCTGGGCTACGGCTGGGGGTGGGGCAGGGGCCGGGGCTGGGGACAGGGCTGGGGCCAGAGCTGGGGCAGGGCTGGGGCTGGGCCTGGGCTGGGTTTGGTGCAGGGCTGGGGCTGGGGCACGGCTTGGCTGGGCTGGGACCGGGGCTGGGCTGGGGTAGGGTTGGCACAGGGCTAGGCCTGGGGCTGGGCTGGGGCCGAGTCTGGGGCCGGGGCTGGGGCCGGGGCTTGGGCAGGGCTGGGGCAGGGCTGGAACTGGGGCTGGACTGGGGCCAAGGTTGGGGCTGGGGCTGGGCTGGTGGCGAGGGTGGGGCTGGGGCTGGGGCTGGGGCTGCGGACAGGGCTGGGGCTAGGGCTGAGGTAGGGGTAGGGCTGGGGCTGGATTGGGGCCAGGGCTGGGGCAGGATTAGGCTTGAGGCTGGGCCTTGGGCTGGGGCTGGGTTGGCGCAGGGCTGGGGCTGGATTTGGCTGAGGGGTGGGGCTTGCTCCAGGGCTGGGGCTGGGCGGCGGCTGGGGCTGGGCAGTGGCTGGGCTGGGGCTGGGGCTGGTGTGGGGGCAGGGATGCGGATGGGGCTGGGCTGGGCTGGAGCAGGGCTGGGCCTGGGCTGGGGATGAGGCTGGGGTGGGGCAGGACTGGGACTGGGGCAGGGGCACTGGCCGAGGCTGGGGACAGGGCTAGGGCTGGAGCTAGGGCAGGGCAGGGGCCAGGCTGGGGCTGGGTTTTGACTGAGGGGTGGGGCTTGGTCCAGGGCTGGGGCTGGGCGAGGGCAGGGCTGGGGCTGGGGCTGGGCTGGGGCTGAGTCCAGGGCTGTGGCTGGGCTGTGGCTGGAGCTGGGCTGGGGCTGAGGGTGGGGCTGGGGCTGGGCCGGGGCAGGGCTGGGACAGGGGCTGGGCTGGGGCCAAGGATGGGGCTGGGGCTGGGCTGGTGGCGAGGGTGGGGCTGGGGCTGGGGCTGGGGCTGCGGACAGGGCTGTTGCTAGGGCTGAGGTAGGGGTGGGGCTGGGGCTGGATTGGGGCCAGGGCTGGGGCAGGATTAGGCTTGAGGCTGGGCCTTGGGCTGGGGCTGGGTTGGCGCAGGGCTGGGGCTGGGGCTGGAGCCAGGGTTGGGGCAGGAGCCAGGGTTAGGGCAGGGCTGATGTCAGGCCTGGGGCTGAGGTCAGGCCTGGGACTGAGGCTGGGGCAGGGGCTGGGGCTAGGCTGGGGCTGGGCCTGGGACTGGGCTGTGGCTGGGGCTGGGGACAGGGCTGGGTCCAGTCTGGGTCTGGGGCTGCGCTGGGGGCAGGGTTAGGGCTGGGGGGGATGGGGCAGGACTGGGACTGGGGCTGGGGCACGGCCGAGGCTGGGGACAGGGCTAGGGCTGGAGCTAGGGCAGGGCTGGGGCCAGGCTGGGGGCAGGGTTCGGCTCAGGGGTGGGGCTTGGTCCAGGGCTGGGGCTGGGCTAGGGCAGGGCTGGGGCTGGGGTTGGGCTGCGGCTGGGTCCAGGGCTGTGGCTGGGCTGTGGCTGGAGCTGGGCTGGGGCTGAGGGTGGGGCTGGGGCTGGGCTAGGGCTGGGCTGGGTCCCGGGCTGCGACTGGGGCTGGATCCAGGGGCTGGGACTGGGCTGTGGCTGGGGGCTGGGCTGTGGCAGGGCTGGGGCTGGGCTGGGGCTGGGCCGGGGCAAGACTGGGCTGGGGCAGGGCTGGGCTGAGTCCGGGGTTGGGGCCGTGAGTGGGGCTTGGCTGGGGCTGGGGCCGGGGCTGGGGCAGGGGGTGGGGCTGGTGCTGGGGCTGGGGCGGGGACTGGGAGAGGGCTGGGGCTTGGGGCTGGGTCCAGGGCTGGGGGCTGGGCGGTGGCTGGGGCTGGGCTGGGGCTGGAGCTGGGCTGGGGGCTGAGGGTGGGGCTGGGGCTGGGCTGTGGCTGGGCTGGGGCTGGGGGCTGGGCTGGGGCTGGGGCTGGGTTCGGGTGCAGGGCTGGGGCGGGCAGGGCGGGGACCGGGCTGGGGCTGGGGCTAGGCTGGGGCAGGGCTGGGGCTGGGCTGGGGCTGGGTCCAGGGTGGGGCTGTGTCCAGGGCTGGGGCAGGACTGGGTCCAGGGCAGGGGGCTGGGCAGGGGCTGGGGCTGGGGCCGGGGCTGGGGCAGGACTGAGGCTGGGGCAGGGCTGGGGGCTGGGGCTGAGGCTGGGCTGAGGGCACGGCTGTGCTAGGCCTGGGGCTGGGGCAGGGCTAGGTTAGGGCTGGGCTGGGGCCGGGGCTGGGGGCCGGGGGTGGGGCTGTGGCTGGGGCTGGGTCCAGGGCTGGGGCAGGGCTGTGGCTGGGTTGGGCTGGGGCTGAGTCCAGGCTGTGGCTGGGCTGTGGCTAGAGCTGGGCTGGGGCTGAGGGTGGGCTGGGGCTGGGCTGGGGCTGGAACCAAGGCTTGGGCAGGGCTGGGGCTGGGGCTGGAGCCAGGGTTGGGGCAGAAGCCAGGGCTTGGGCAGGGCTGAGGTCAGGCCTGGGGCTGCGGCTGGGGCAGGGCTGGGGCTAGGCTGGGGCAGGGGCTGGGACTGGGCTGTGGCTGGGGCTGGGGCCAGGGCTGGGGCCAGACTGTGTCTGGGGCTGGGCTGAGGGCAGGGCTGGGGCTGGAGGCTGGGATGGGGCAGGACTGGGACTGGGGCAGGGGCACAGGCCGAGTCTGGCGACAGGGCTAGGGCTGGAGCTAGGGCAGGGCTGGGGCCAGGCTGGGGCTGGATTTGGCTGAGGGGGTGGGGCTTGCTCCAGGGCTGGGGCTGGGCGGCGGCTGGGGCTGGGCAGTGGCTGGGCTGGGGCTGGGGCTGGTGTGGGGGGCAGGGATGCGGATGGGGCTTGGGCTGGGCAGGAGCAGGGCTGGGCCTGGGCTGGGGATGAGGCTGGGGTGGGGCAGGACTGGGACTGGGGCAGGGGCACTGGCCGAGGCTGGGGACAGGGCTAGGGCTGGAGCTAGGCAGGGCAGGGGCCAGGCTGGGGCTGGGTTTGACTGAGGGGGTGGGGCTTGGTCCAGGGCTGGGGCTGGGCGAGGGCAGGGCTGGGGCTGGGGCTGGGCTGGGGCTGAGTCCAGGGCTGTGGCTGGGCTGTGGCTAGAGCTGGGCTGGGGCTGAGGGTGGGGCTGGGGCTGGGCTGGGGCTGGGCTGGGGCCGGGGCTGCGACTGGGGCTGGGTCCAGGGCTGTGGCTGGGCTGTGGCTGGGGCTGGGCTGGGGGCTGGGCTGGGGCTGCGGCTGGGGCTGGGCTGGGGCTGGGTCCAGGGCAGGGGCTGGGCTGGGGCTGGGGCTGGGCCGGGGCAGGGCTGGGACAGGGGCTGGGCTGGGGCCAAGGATGGGGCTGGGGCTGGGCTGGTGGCGAGGGTGGGGCTGGGGCTGGGGCTGGGGGCTGCGGACAGGGCTGTTGCTAGGGCTGAGGTAGGGGTGGGGCTGGGGCTGGATTGGGGCCAGGGCTGGGGCAGGATTAGGCTTGAGGCTGGGCCTTGGGCTGGGGCTGGGTTGGCGCAGGGCTGGGGCTGGGGCTGGAGCCAGGGTTGGGGCAGGAGCCAGGGTTAGGGCAGGGCTGAGGTCAGGCCTGGGGCTGAGGTCAGGCCTGGGACTGAGGCTGGGGCAGGGCTGGGGCTAGGCTGGGGCTGGGCCTGGGACTGGGCTGTGGCTGGGGCTGGGGACAGGGCTGGGTCCAGTCTGGGTCTGGGGCTGCGCTGGGGGCAGGGTTTGGCCTGGGGGCTGGGATGGGGCAGGACTGGGACTGGGGCTGGGGCACGGGCCGAGGCTGGGGACAGGGCTAGGGCTGGAGCTAGGGCAGGGGCTGGGGCCAGGCTGGGGCTGGGTTCGGCTCAGGGGTGGGGCTTGGTCCAGGGCTGGGGCTGGGCTAGGGCAGGGCTGGGGCTGGGGTTGGGCTGCGGCTGGGTCCAGGGCTGTGGCTGGGCTGTGGCTGGAGCTGGGCTGGGGCTGAGGGTGGGGCTGGGGCTGGGCTAGGGCTGGGCTGGGTCCCGGGCTGCGACTGGGGCTGGATCCAGGGCTGGGACTGGGCTGTGGCTGGGGCTGGGCTGTGGCAGGGCTGGGGCTGGGCTGGGGCTGGGCCGGGGCAAGACTGGGCTGGGGCAGGGCTGGGCTGAGGCCGGGGTTGGGGCCGTGAGTGGGGCTTGGCTGGGGCTGGGGCTGGGGCTGGGGCAGGGGGTGGGGCTGGTGTTGGGGCTGGGGGCGGGGACTGGGAGAGGGCTGGGGCTGGGGCTGGGTCCAGGGCTGGGGCTGGGCGGTGGCTGGGGCTGGGCTGGGGCTGGAGCTGGGCTGGGGCTGAGGGTGGGGCTGGGGCTGGGCTGTGGCTGGGCTGGGCTGGGGCAGGGCTGGGGCTGGGGCTGGGGCTGGGTTCGGTGCAGGGCTGGGGCTGGGGCAGGGCGGGGGCCGGGCTGGGGCTGGGTTCGGTGCAGGGCTGGGGCTGGGGCAGGTCGGGGGCTGGGGTAGGGCTGGGCTGGGGCAGGGGATGGGGCCGTGAGTGGGGCTTGGCAGGGGCCGGGGCTGGGGCCGGGGTTGGGGCTGGGGCAGGGGTGGGGACAGGGAGAGGGCTGGGGCTGGGGCTGGGTCCAGGGCTGGGGGCTGGGCGGTGGCTGGGGCTGGGCTGGGGCAGGGCTGGGGCAGGGTGTGGGCTGGGGGACAGGGATGGGGATGGGGCTGGGCTGGGCTGGGGCAGGGCTGGGCCTGGGCTGGGGATGAGGCTGGGGCAGGGCTGGGGCAGGGCTGGGGCTGAGGCTGGGTCCAGGGTGGGGCTGGGGCTGGACTGGGGGTAGGGCTGGGGCTGGGCGGTGGCTGGGGGCTGGCCTGGGGCTGGGCTGGGGCTGGGATTGGGTCCAGGGCAGGGGCTGGACTGGGGCTGGGGCTAGGCTGGGGCAGGGCTGGGGCTGGGGCCGGGGCTGGGGCAGGACTGAGGCTGGGGCAGGGCTGGGGCTGGGGCTGAGGCTGGGCTGAGGGCACGGCTGTGCTAGGCCTGGGGCTGGGGCAGGGCTAGGTTAGGGCTGGGCTGGGGCCGGGGCTGGGGCCGGGGGTGGGGCTGTGGCTGGGGCTGGGTCCAGGGCTGGGGCAGGGCTGTGGCTGGGCTTGGGCTGGGGCTGGGGCTGGGGCTGAGGGCAGGGCTGGGCTACGGCTGGGGGTGGGGCAGGGGCCGGGGCTGGGGACAGGGCTGGGGCCAGAGCTGGGGCAGGGCTGGGGCTGGGCCTGGGCTGGGTTTGGTGCAGGGCTGGGGCTGGGGCACGGCTTGGCTGGGCTGGGACCGGGGCTGGGCTGGGGTAGGGTTAACACAGGGCTAGGCCTGGGGCTGGGCTGGGGCCGAGTCTGGGGCCGGGGCTGGGGCCGGGGCTTGGGCAGGGCTGGGGCAGGGCTGGAACTGGGGCTGGACTGGGGCCAAGGTTGGGGCTGGGGCTGGGCTGGTGGCGAGGGTGGGGCTGGGGCTGGGGCTGTGGCTGCGGACAGGGCTGGGGCTAGGGCTGAGGTAGGGGTAGGGCTGGGGCTGGATTGGGGCCAGGGCTGGGGCAGGATTAGGCTTGAGGCTGGGCCTTGGGCTGGGGCTGGGTTGGCGCAGGGCTGGGGCTGGGGCTGGAACCAAGGCTTGGGCAGGGCTGGGGCTGGGGCTGGAGCCAGGGTTGGGGCAGAAGCCAGGGCTTGGGCAGGGCTGAGGTCAGGCCTGGGGCTGCGGCTGGGGCACGGCTGGGGCTAGGCTGGGGCAGGGGCTGGGACTGGGCTGTGGCTGGGGCTGGGGCCAGGGCTGGGGCCAGACTGTGTCTGGGGCTGGGCTGAGGGCAGGGCTGGGGCTGGAGGCTGGGATGGGGCAGGACTGGGACTGGGGCAGGGGCACAGGCCGAGTCTGGCGACAGGGCTAGGGCTGGAGCTAGGGCAGGGCTGGGGCCAGGCTGGGGCTGGATTTGGCTGAGGGGTGGGGCTTGCTCCAGGGCTGGGGCTGGGCGGCGGCTGGGGCTGGGCAGTGGCTGGGCTGGGGCTGGGGCTGGTGTGGGGGCAGGGATGCGGATGGGGCTGGGCTGGGCTGGAGCAGGGCTGGGCCTGGGCTGGGGATGAGGCTGGGGTGGGGCAGGACTGGGACTGGGGCAGGGGCACTGGCCGAGGCTGGGGACAGGGCTAGGGCTGGAGCTAGGGCAGGGCAGGGGCCAGGCTGGGGCTGGGTTTGACTGAGGGGTGGGGCTTGGTCCAGGGCTGGGGCTGGGCGAGGGCAGGGCTGGGGCTGGGGCTGGGCTGGGGCTGAGTCCAGGGCTGTGGCTGGGCTGTGGCTAGAGCTGGGCTGGGGCTGAGGGTGGGGCTGGGGCTGGGCTGGGGCTGGGCTGGGGCCGGGGCTGCGACTGGGGCTGGGTCCAGGGGCTGGGGCTGGGCTGTGGCTGGGGCTGGGCTGGGGCTGGGCTGGGGCTGCGGCTGGGGCTGGGCTGGGGCTGGGTCCAGGGCAGGGGCTGGGCTGGGGCTGGGGCTGGGCCGGGGCAGGGCTGGGACAGGGGCTGGGCTGGGGCCAAGGATGGGGCTGGGGCTGGGCTGGTGGCGAGGGTGGGGCTGGGGCTGGGGCTGGGGCTGCGGACAGGGCTGTTGCTAGGGCTGAGGTAGGGGTGGGGCTGGGGCTGGATTGGGGCCAGGGCTGGGGCAGGATTAGGCTTGAGGCTGGGCCTTGGGCTGGGGCTGGGTTGGCGCAGGGCTGGGGCTGGGGCTGGAGCCAGGGTTGGGGCAGGAGCCAGGGTTAGGGCAGGGCTGATGTCAGGCCTGGGGCTGAGGTCAGGCCTGGGACTGAGGCTGGGGCAGGGCTGGGGCTAGGCTGGGGCTGGGCCTGGGACTGGGCTGTGGCTGGGGCTGGGGACAGGGCTGGGTCCAGTCTGGGTCTGGGGCTGCGCTGGGGGCAGGGTTAGGGCTGGGGGCTGGGATGGGGCAGGACTGGGACTGGGGCTGGGGCACGGGCCGAGGCTGGGGACAGGGCTAGGGCTGGAGCTAGGGCAGGGCTGGGGCCAGGCTGGGGCTGGGTTCGGCTCAGGGGTGGGGCTTGGTCCAGGGCTGGGGCTGGGCTAGGGCAGGGCTGGGGCTGGGGTTGGGCTGCGGCTGGGTCCAGGGCTGTGGCTGGGCTGTGGCTGGAGCTGGGCTGGGGCTGAGGGTGGGGCTGGGGCTGGGCTAGGGCTGGGCTGGGTCCCGGGCTGCGACTGGGGCTGGATCCAGGGCTGGGACTGGGCTGTGGCTGGGGCTGGCCTGTGGCAGGGCTGGAGCTGGGCTGGGGGCTGGGCCGGGGCAAGACTGGGCTGGGGCAGGGCTGGGCTGAGGCCGGGGATGGGGCCGTGAGTGGGGCTTGGCTGGGGCTGGGGCCGGGGCTGGGGCAGGGGGTGGGGCTGGTGCTGGGGCTGGGGCGGGGGACTGGGAGAGGGCTGGGGCTGGGGCTGGGTCCAGGGCTGGGGGCTGGGCGGTGGCTGGGGCTGGGCTGGGGCTGGAGCTGGGCTGGGGCTGAGGGTGGGGCTGGGGCTGGGCTGTGGCTGGGCTGGGCTGGGGCAGGGCTGGGGGCTGGGGCTGGGGCTGGGGTCGGTGCAGGGCTGGGGCTGGGGCAGGGCGGGGGCCGGGCTGGGGCTGGGTTCGGTGCAGGGCTGGGGCTGGGGCAGGTCGGGGGCTGGGGTAGGGCTGGGCTGGGGCAGGGGATGGGGCCGTGAGTGGGGCTTGGCAGGGGCCGGGGCTGGGGCCGGGGTTGGGGCTGGGGCAGGGGTGGGGACTGGGAGAGGGGCTGGGGCTGGGGCTGGTCCAGGGCTGGGGCTGGGCGGTGGCTGGGGCTGGGCTGGGGCAGGGCTGGGGCAGGGTGTGGGCTGGGGACAGGGATGGGGATGGGGCTGGGCTGGGCTGGGGCAGGGCTGGGCCTGGGCTGGGGATGAGGCTGGGGCAGGGCTGGGGCAGGGCTGGGGGCTGAGGCTGGGTCCAGGGTGGGGCTGGGGCTGGACTGGGGGTAGGGCTGGGGCTGGGCGGTGGCTGGGGCTGGCCTGGGGCTGGGCTGGGGGCTGGGATTGGGTCCAGGGCAGGGGCTGGACTGGGGCTGGGGCTAGGCTGGGGCAGGGCTGGGGCTGGGCTGGGGCTGGGTCCAGGGTGGGGCTGTGTCCAGGGCTGGGGCAGGACTGGGTCCAGGGCAGGGGCTGGGCAGGGGCTGGGGCTGGGGCCAGGGCTGGGGCAGGACTGAGGCTGGGGCAGGGCTGGGGCTGGGGCTGAGGCTGGGCTGAGGGCACGGCTGTGCTAGGCCTGGGGCTGGGGCAGGGCTAGGTTAGGGCTGGGCTGGGGCCGGGGCTGGGGCCGGGGGTGGGGCTGTGGCTGGGGCTGGGTCCAGGGCTGGGGCAGGGCTGTGGCTGGGGTTGGGCTGGGGCTGGGGCTGGGCTAGGGCTGGGCTGGGCCCGGGGCTAAGACTGCAGCTGGGTCCAGGGCTGGGGCTGGGCTGTGGATGGGGCTGGAGCTGGGGCTGGGCTGGGGCTGGGTCCAGGGCAGGGGCTGGGCAGGGCCTGGGGCTGGGGCCGGGGCTGGGGTAGGACTGAGGCTGGGGCAGGGTTGGGGCTGGGGCTGGGGCTGGGGGCTGGGATGGGGCAGGACTGGGACTGGGGCAGGGGCACTGGCCGAGTCTGGGGACAGGGCTAGGGCTGGAGCTAGGGCAGGGCTGGGGCCAGGCTGGGTCTGGATTTGGCTGAGGGGTGGGGCTTGCTCCAGGGCTGGGGCTGGGCGGTGGCTGGGGCTGCGACTGGGGCTGGATCCAGGGCTGGGACTGGGCTGTGGCTGGGGCTGGGCTGTGGCAGGGCTGGGGCTGGGCTGGGGCTGGGCCGGGGCAAGGCTGGGCTGGGGCAGGGCTGGGGCATGGGGTGGGGCTGGGGCTGGGGCTGCGGCGGGGACTGGGAGAGGGCTGGGGCTGGGGCTGGGTCCAGGGCTGGGGCTGGGTGGTAGCTGGGGCTGGGCTGGGGCTGAAGCTGGGCTGGGGCTGAGGGTGGGGCTGGGTCCAGGGTGGGGCTGTGTCCAGGGTAGGGGCAGGACTGGGTCCAGGGCAGGGGCTGGGCTGGGGCTGGGGCTGGGCTGGGGCCAAGGGTGGGGCAGGGGCAAAGGCTGGGGCTGAGGGCAGGGCTGGGCTAGGGCTGGGGCTGCGGCAGGGGCCGGGCTGGGCAGGGCTGGGGCTGGGGCTGGGCTGGAGCTGGGCCGGGGCAGGGCTGGGCTGGGCTGGGCTGTGGCCGGGGCAGCGCTGGGCCTGGGATGGTGATGAGGCTGGGGTGGGGCTGGGGGTGGGTCCAGGGCAGGGGCTGGGCTTGGGCTGTGCTGGTGCTGTGCTGGGTGTTCTCTGGGGACTAGGGCTGGGGCAGTGCTGACGCAGGCCTGGGGCTGGGCTGGGGGCAGGGGCTGGGGGCAGGGGCTGGGGCCTTGGGTAGGACTGGGACTGAGGTTGGGGCCGGGGCTGGGGCTTGAGTAGGCTGGAGGCTGGGCCTTGGGCTGGGGCTGGGGACAGGTCTGGGCTGGGGGCATGGCTGGGGCTGGGTTGGGGGCAGGGCTGGGGCTGGGGCTGGGGCCGGGGCTGGGGCAGGACTGAGGCTGGGGCTGGGCTGGGGCTGGGGCTGGGGGCTGGGATGGGGCAGGACTGGGACTGGGGCAGGGGCACTGGCCGAGTCTGGGGACAGGGCTAGGGCTGGAGCTCGGGCAGGGCTGGGGCCAGGCTGGGGCTGGATTTGGCTGACGGGTGGGGCTTGCTCCAGGGCTGGGGCTGGGCGGTGGGTGGGGCTGGGCTGGGGCTGGGCTGGGGCTGGGGCTGGTCTGGGGGCAGGGATGCGGATGGGGCTGGGCTGGGCTGGAGCAGGGCTGGGCCTGGGCTGGGGATGAGGCTGGGGTGGGGCAGGACTGGGACTGGGGCAGGGGCACGGGCCGAGGCTGGGGACTGGTCTAGGGCTGGAGCTAGGGCAGGGCAGGGGCCAGGCTGGGGCTGGGTTTGGCTGAGGGGTGGGGCTTGGTCCAGGGCTAGGGCTGGCGAAGGGCTGGGCTGGGGCTGAAGCTGGGCTGGGGATGAGTCCAGGGCTGTGGCTGGGCTGTGGCTGGAGCTGGGCTGGGGCTGAGGGTGGGGCTGGGGCTGGGCTGGGGCTGGGCTGGGGCCGGGGCTGCGACTGGGGCTGGGTCCAGGGTGGGGCTGGGGCTGGGGTGGGGGCAGGGCTGGGGCTGGGCCGTGGCTGGGGCTGGCCTGGGGATGGGCTGGGGCTGGGATTGGGTCCAGGGCAGGGGCTGGACTGGGGCTGGGGCTAGGCTGGGGCAGGGCTGGGGCTGGGCTGGGGCTGGGTCCAGGGTGGGGCTGTGTCCAGGGCTGGGGCAGGACTGGGTCCAGGGCAGGGGCTGGGCAGGGGCTGGGGCTGGGGCCAGGGCTGGGGCAGGACTGAGGCTGGGGCAGGGCTGGGGCTGGGGCTGAGGCTGGGCTGAGGGCACGGCTGTGCTAGGCCTGGGGCTGGGGCAGGGCTAGGTTAGGGCTGGGCTGGGGCCGGGGCTGGGGCCGGGGGTGGGGCTGTGGCTGGGGCTGGGTCCAGGGCTGGGGCAGGGCTGTGGCTGGGGTTGGGCTGGGGCTGGGGCTGGGCTAGGGCTGGGCTGGGCCCGGGGCTAAGACTGCAGCTGGGTCCAGGGCTGGGGCTGGGCTGTGGATGGGGCTGGAGCTGGGGCTGGGCTGGGGCTGGGTCCAGGGCAGGGGCTGGGCAGGGCCTGGGGCTGGGGCCGGGGCTGGGGTAGGACTGAGGCTGGGGCAGGGTTGGGGCTGGGGCTGGGGCTGGGGGCTGGGATGGGGCAGGACTGGGACAGGGGCAGGGGCACTGGCCGAGTCTGGGGACAGGGCTAGGGCTGGAGCTAGGGCAGGGCTGGGGCCAGGCTGGGTCTGGATTTGGCTGAGGGGTGGGGCTTGCTCCAGGGCTGGGGCTGGGCGGTGGCTGGGGCTGCGACTGGGGCTGGATCCAGGGCTGGGACTGGGCTGTGGCTGGGGCTGGGCTGTGGCAGGGCTGGGGCTGGGCTGGGGCTGGGCCGGGGCAAGGCTGGGCTGGGGCAGGGCTGGGGCATGGGGTGGGGCTGGGGCTGGGGCTGCGGCGGGGACTGGGAGAGGGCTGGGGCTGGGGCTGGGTCCAGGGCTGGGGCTGGGTGGTAGCTGGGGCTGGGCTGGGGCTGAAGCTGGGCTGGGGCTGAGGGTGGGGCTGGGTCCAGGGTGGGGCTGTGTCCAGGGTAGGGGCAGGACTGGGTCCAGGGCAGGGGCTGGGCTGGGGCTGGGGCTGGGCTGGGGCCAAGGGTGGGGCAGGGGCAAAGGCTGGGGCTGAGGGCAGGGCTGGGCTAGGGCTGGGGCTGCGGCAGGGGCCGGGCTGGGCAGGGCTGGGGCTGGGGCTGGGCTGGAGCTGGGCCGGGGCAGGGCTGGGCTGGGCTGGGCTGTGGCCGGGGCAGCGCTGGGCCTGGGATGGTGATGAGGCTGGGGTGGGGCTGGGGGTGGGTCCAGGGCAGGGGCTGGGCTTGGGCTGTGCTGGTGCTGTGCTGGGTGTTCTCTGGGGACTAGGGCTGGGGCAGTGCTGATGCAGGCCTGGGGCTGGGCTGGGGGCAGGGGCTGGGGGCAGGGGCTGGGGCCTTGGGTAGGACTGGGACTGAGGTTGGGGCCGGGGCTGGGGCTTGAGTAGGCTGGAGGCTGGGCCTTGGGCTGGGGCTGGGGACAGGTCTGGGCTGGGGGCATGGCTGGGGCTGGGTTGGGGGCAGGGCTGGGGCTGGGGCTGGGGCCGGGGCTGGGGCAGGACTGAGGCTGGGGCTGGGCTGGGGCTGGGGCTGGGGGCTGGGATGGGGCAGGACTGGGACTGGGGCAGGGGCACTGGCCGAGTCTGGGGACAGGGCTAGGGCTGGAGCTCGGGCAGGGCTGGGGCCAGGCTGGGGCTGGATTTGGCTGACGGGTGGGGCTTGCTCCAGGGCTGGGGCTGGGCGGTGGGTGGGGCTGGGCTGGGGCTGGGCTGGGGCTGGGGCTGGTCTGGGGGCAGGGATGCGGATGGGGCTGGGCTGGGCTGGAGCAGGGCTGGGCCTGGGCTGGGGATGAGGCTGGGGTGGGGCAGGACTGGGACTGGGGCAGGGGCACGGGCCGAGGCTGGGGACTGGTCTAGGGCTGGAGCTAGGGCAGGGCAGGGGCCAGGCTGGGGCTGGGTTTGGCTGAGGGGTGGGGCTTGGTCCAGGGCTAGGGCTGGCGAAGGGCTGGGCTGGGGCTGAAGCTGGGCTGGGGATGAGTCCAGGGCTGTGGCTGGGCTGTGGCTGGAGCTGGGCTGGGGCTGAGGGTGGGGCTGGGGCTGGGCTGGGGCTGGGCTGGGGCCGGGGCTGCGACTGGGGCTGGGTCCAGGGTGGGGCTGGGGCTGGGGTGGGGGCAGGGCTGGGGCTGGGCCGTGGCTGGGGCTGGCCTGGGGATGGGCTGGGGCTGGGATTGGGTCCAGGGCAGGGGCTGGACTGGGGCTGGGGCTAGGCTGGGGCAGGGCTGGGGCTGGGCTGGGGCTGGGTCCAGGGTGGGGCTGTGTCCAGGGCTGGGGCAGGACTGGGTCCAGGGCAGGGGCTGGGCAGGGGCTGGGGCTGGGGCCAGGGCTGGGGCAGGACTGAGGCTGGGGCAGGGCTGGGGCTGGGGCTGAGGCTGGGCTGAGGGCACGGCTGTGCTAGGCCTGGGGCTGGGGCAGGGCTAGGTTAGGGCTGGGCTGGGGCCGGGGCTGGGGCCGGGGGTGGGGCTGTGGCTGGGGCTGGGTCCAGGGCTGGGGCAGGGCTGTGGCTGGGGCTGGGCTGGGGCTGGGGCTGGAGCTGGGGCTGGGCTGGGGCTGGGTCCAGGGCAGGGGCTGGGCAGGGCCTGGGGCTGGGGCCGGGGCTGGGGTAGGACTGAGGCTGGGGCAGGGCTGGGGCTGGGGTTGGGGCTGGGGGCTGGGATGGGGCAGGACTGGGACTGGGGCAGGGGCACTGGCCGAGTCTGGGGACAGGGCTAGGGCTGGAGCTAGGGCAGGGCTGGGGCCAGGCTGGGTCTGGATTTGGCTGAGGGGTGGGGCTTGCTCCAGGGCTGGGGCTGGGCGGTGGCTGGGGCTGCGACTGGGGCTGGATCCAGGGCTGGGACTGGGCTGTGGCTGGGGCTGGGCTGTGGCAGGGCTGGGGCTGGGCTGGGGCTGGGCCGGGGCAAGGCTGGGCTGGGGCAGGGCTGGGGCATGGGGTGGGGCTGGGGCTGGGGCTGCGGCGGGGACTGGGAGAGGGCTGGGGCTGGGGCTGGGTCCAGGGCTGGGGCTGGGTGGTAGCTGGGGCTGGGCTGGGGCTGAAGCTGGGCTGGGGCTGAGGGTGGGGCTGGGTCCAGGGTGGGGCTGTGTCCAGGGTAGGGGCAGGACTGGGTCCAGGGCAGGGGCTGGGCTGGGGCTGGGGCTGGGCTGGGGCCAAGGGTGGGGCAGGGGCAATAGCTGGGGCTGAGGGCAGGGCTGGGCTAGGGCTGGGGCTGCGGCAGGGGCCGGGCTGGTCAGGGCTGGGGCTGGGGCTGGGCTGGAGCTGGGCCGGGGCAGGGCTGGGCTGGGCTGGGCTGTGGCCGGGGCAGCGCTGGGCCTGGGATGGTGATGAGGCTGGGGTGGGGCTGGGGGTGGGTCCAGGGCAGGGGCTGGGCTTGGGCTGTGCTGGTGCTGTGCTGGGTGTTCTCTGGGGACTAGGGCTGGGGCAGTGCTGACGCAGGCCTGGGGCTGGGCTGGGGGCAGGGGCTGGGGGCAGGGGCTGGGGCCTTGGGTAGGACTGGGACTGAGGTTGGGGCCGGGGCTGGGGCTTGAGTAGGCTGGAGGCTGGGCCTTGGGCTGGGGCTGGGGACAGGTCTGGGCTGGGGGCATGGCTGGGGCTGGGTTGGGGGCAGGGCTGGGGCTGGGGCTGGGGCCGGGGCTGGGGCAGGACTGAGGCTGGGGCTGGGCTGGGGCTGGGCTGGGGCTGGGGCTGGGGGCTGGGATGGGGCAGGACTGGGACTGGGGCAGGGGCACTGGCCGAGTCTGGGGACAGGGCTAGGGCTGGAGCTCGGGCAGGGCTGGGGCCAGGCTGGGGCTGGATTTGGCTGACGGGTGGGGCTTGCTCCAGGGCTGGGGCTGGGCGGTGGCTGGGGCTGGGCTGGGGCTGGGCTGGGGCTGGGGCTGGTCTGGGGGCAGGGATGCGGATGGGGCTGGGCTGGGCTGGAGCAGGGCTGGGCCTGGGCTGGGGATGAGGCTGGGGTGGGGCAGGACTGGGACTGGGGCAGGGGCACGGGCCGAGGCTGGGGACTGGTCTAGGGCTGGAGCTAGGGCAGGGCAGGGGCCAGGCTGGGGCTGGGTTTGGCTGAGGGGTGGGGCTTGGTCCAGGGCTGGGGCTGGCGAAGGGCTGGGCTGGGGCTGAAGCTGGGCTGGGGATGAGTCCAGGGCTGTGGCTGGGCTGTGGCTGGAGCTGGGCTGGGGCTGAGGGTGGGGCTGGGGCTGGGCTGGGGCTGGGCTGGGGCCGGGGCTGCGACTGGGGCTGGGTCCAGGGCTGGGGCTGGGCTGTGGCTGGGGCTGGGCTGAGGCTGGGCTGGGGCTGCGGCTGGGGCTGGGCTGGGGCTGGGTCCAGGGCAGGGGCTGGGACAGGGGCTGGGCTGGGGCCGAGGGTGGGGTCGGGCTGGGGCCGGGGGAAGGGGCAGGGCTGGGGCAGGGCTTGAACTGGGGCTGGGCTGGGGCCAAGGTTGGGGCTGGGGCCAAGGTTGGGGCTGGGGCTGGGCTGGTGGCGAGGGTGGGGCTGGGGCTGGGGCTGGGGCTGCGGACAGGGCTGTTGCTAGGGCTGAGTTAGGGGTGGGGTTGGGGCAGGATTGGGGCCAGGGCTGGGGCAGGATTAGGCTTGAGGCTGGGCCTTGGGCTGGGGCTGGGTTGGCGCAGGGCTGGGTCTGGGGCTGGAGCCAGGGTTGGGGCAGGAGGCAGGGTTGGGGCAGGGCTGAGGTCAGGCCTGGGACTGAGGCTGGGGCAGGGCTGGGGCTCGGCTGGGACTGGGCCTGGGACTGGGCTGTGGCTGTGGCTGGGGACAGGGCTGGGTCCAGGGCTGGGGCTGGGCGGTGGCTGGGGCTGGGCTGGGGCTGGAGCTGGGCTGGGGCTGAGGGTGGGGCTGGGGCTGGGCTGTGGTTGGGCTGGGCTGGGGCTGGGCTGGGGCTGGGCCGGGGCAGGGCTGGGTTGGGGCAGGGCTGGGGCCGGGCTGGGGCTGGGGCAGGGCGGGGGTGGGGTAGGGCTGGGCTGGGGCAGGGGATGGGGCCGTGAGTGGGCCTTGGCAGGGGCCGGGGCTGGGGCCGGGGGTGGGGCTGGGGCAGGGGTGGGGACTGGGAGAGGGCTGGGGCTGGGGCTGGGTCCAGGGCTGGGGCTGGGCGGTGGCTGGGGCTGGGCTGGGGCAGGGCTGGGGCAGGGTCTGGGCTGGAGACAGGGATGGGGATGGGGCTGGGCTGGGCTGGGGCAGGGCTGGGCCTGGGCTGGGGATGAGGCTGGGGTGGGGCTGGGGTTTGGTCCAGGGCTGGGGCTGGGCTGGGGCTGGGGATGAGGCTGGGGCAGGGCTGGGGCAGGGCTGGGGCTGAGGCTGGGTCCAGGGTGGGGCTGGGGCTGGGCTGGGGGCAGGGCTGGGGCTGGGTGGTGGCTGGGGCTGGCCTGGGGCTGGGCTGGGGCTGGGATTGGGTCCAGGGCAGGGGCTGGACTGGGGCTGGGGCTAGGCTGGGGCAGGGCTGGGGCTGGGCTGGGGCTGGGGCTGGGTCCAGGGTGGGGCTGTGTCCAGGGCTGGGGCAGGACTGGGTCCAGGGCAGGGGCTGGGCTGGGGCTGGGGCTGGGCTGGGGCCGGGGCTGCGACTGGGGCCGGGGATGGAGCCGTGAGTGGGGCTTGGCTGGGGCTGGGGCTGGGGCTGGGCCGGGGCAGGGCTGGGCCTGGGCTGGGGATGAGGCTGGGGCTGGGCTGGGTCCGGGGCTGCGACTGGGGCTGGATCCAGGGCTGGGACTGGGCTGTGGCTGGGGCTGGGCTGTGGCAGGGCTGGGGCTGGGCTGGGGCTGGGCCGGGGCAAGGCTGGGCTGGGGCAGGGCTGGGCTGGGGCCGGGGATGGGGCCGTGAGTGGGGCTTGGCTGGGGCTGGTGCCGGGGATGGGGCAGGGGGTGGGGCTGGGGCTGGGGCTGCGGCGGGGACTGGGAGAGGGCTGGGGATGGGGCTGGGTCCAGGGCTGGGGCTGGGCGGTGGCTGGGGCTGGGCTGGGGCTGGAGCTGGGCTGGGGCTGAGGGTGGGGCTGGGGCTGGGCTGGGGCTGGGCTGGGGCCGGGGCTGCGACTGGGGCTGGGCTGGGGCTGGGTCCAGGGCAGGGGCTGGGCTGGGGCTGGGGCTGGGCCGGGGCAGGGCTGGGACAGGGGCTGGGGCTAGGGCTGAGGTAGGGGTGGGGCTGGGGCTGGATTGGGGCCAGGGCTGGGGCAGGATTAGGCTTGAGGCTGGGCCTTGGGCTGGGGCTGGGTTGGCGCAGGGCTGGGGCTGGGGCTGGAGCCAGGGTTGGGGCAGGAGCCAGGGTTGGGGCAGGGCTGAGGTCAGGCCTGGGACTGAGGCTGGGGCAGGGCTGGTGCTAGGCTGGGGCTGGGCCTGGGACTGGGCTGTGGCTGGGGCTGGGGACAGGGCTGGGTGGAGTCTGGGGCTGGGGCTGGGGCTGGGGCAGGGTTAGGGCTGGGGGCTGGGATGGGGCAGGACTGGGACTGGGGCTGGGGCACGGGCCGAGGCTGGGGACAGGGCTAGGGCTGGGTTCGGCTCAGGGGTGGGGCTTGGTCCAGGGCTGGGGCTGGGCTAGGGCAGGGCTGGGGCTGGGGTTGGGCTGCGGCTGGGTCCAGGGCTGTGGCTGGGCTGTGGCTGGAGCTGGGCTGGGGCTGAGGGTGGGGCTGGGTCTGGGCTAGGGCTGGGCTGGGTCCGGGGCTGCGACTGGGGCTGGATCCAGGGCTGGGACTGGGCTGTGGCTGGGGCTGGGCTGTGGCAGGGCTGGGGCTGGGCTGGGGCTGGGCTGGGGCAAGGCTGGGCTGGGGCAGGGCTGGGCTGGGGCCGGGGATGGGGCCGTGAGTGGGGCTTGGCTGGGGCTGGGGCCGGGGCTGGGGCAGGGGGTGGGGCTGGGGCTGGGGCTGCGGCGGGGACTGGGAGAGGGCTGGGGCTGGGGCTGGGTCCAGGGCTGGGGCTGGGTGGTAGCTGGGGCTGGGCTGGGGCTGAAGCTGGGCTGGGGCTGAGGGTGGGGCTGGGGCTGGGCTGTGGCTGGGCTGGGCTGGGGCAGGGCTGGGGCTGGGGCTGGGCTGGGGCTGGGCTGGGGCAGGGCTGGGTTGGGGCAGGGCTGGGGCCGGGCTGGATCTGGGTTCGGTGTAAGGCTGGGGCTGGGGCAGGGAGGGGGCTGGGGTAGGGCTGGGCTGGGGCAGGGGATGGGGCCGTGAGTGGGGCTTGGCAGGGGCCGGGGCTGGGGCCGGGGGTGGGGCTGGGGCAGGGGTGGGGACTGGGAGAGGGCTGGGGCTGGGGCTGGGTCCAGGGCTGGGGCTGGGCGGTGGCTGGGGCTAGGCTTGGGCAGGGCTGGGGCTGGGTCTGGGCTGGGGACAGGGATGGGGATGGGGCTGGGCTGGGCTGGGGCAGGGCTGGGCCTGGGCTGGGGATGAGGCTGGGGTGGGGCTGGGGCTCGGTCCAGGGCAGGGGCTGGGCTGGGGCTGGGGATGAGGCTGGGGCAGGGCTGGGGCAGGGCTGGGTCTGAGGCTGGGTCCAGGGTGGGGCTGGGGCTGGGCTGGGGGCAGGGCTGGGGCTGGGTGGTGGCTGGGGCTGGCCTGGGGCTGGGCTGGGGCTGGGATTGGGTCCAGGGCAGGGGCTGGGGCTGGGGCTGGGGCTAGGCTGGGGCAGGGCTGGGGCTGGGCTGGGGCTGGGGCTGGGTCCAGGATGGGGCTGTGTCCAGGGCTGGGGCAACACTGGGTCCAGGGCAGGGGCTGGGCTGGGGCTGGGGCTGGGCTGGGGCCAAGGGTGGGGCAGGGTCAAAGGCTGGGGCTGAGGGCAGGGCTGGGCTAGGGCTGGGGCTGGGGCAGGGGCCGGGGCTGGGGACAGGGTTGGGGCCAGAGCTGGGGCAGGGCTGCGGCCAGGCTGGGGCTGGGCAGGGCAGGGGCTGGGGCAGGGCTGGGCTACGGCTGGGCTGGGACCGGGGATGGGTCCGGGGGTGGGGCTGTGGCAGGGGCCGGGCTGGGCAGGGCTGGGGCTGGGGCTGGGCCGGAGCTGGGCCGGGGCAGGGCTATGCTGGGCTGGGCTGTGGCCGGGGCAGCGCTGGGCCTGGGCTGGGGATGAGGCTGGGGTGGGGCTGGGGCTGGGTCCAGGGCAGGGGCTGGGCTGGGGCTGTGCTGGTTCTGTGCTGGGTGTTGGCTGGGGACTAGGGCTGGGGCAGGGCTGACGCAGGGCTGGGGCTGGGCTGGGGGCAGGGGCTGGGAGCAGGGGCTGGGGCCTTGGGTAGGGCTGGGACTGAGGTTGGGGCCGGGGCTGGGGCTTGAGTAGGCTGGAGGCTGGGCCTTGGGCTGGGGCTGGGGACAGGTCTGGGCTGGGGGCATGGCTGGGGCTGGGTTGGGGGCAGGGCTGGGGCTGGGGCCGGGGCTGGGGCAGGACTGAGGCTGGGGCAGGGCTGGGGCTGGGGCTGGGGCTGGGGCAGGGCTGGGGCTGGGGCAGGGCTGGGGCTGGGGCTGGGCTGGGGCAGGGCTGGGGCTGGGGCAGGACTGAGGCTGGGGCAGGGCTGGGGCTGGGGCTGGGGCTGGGGCTGGGGCTGGGGCTGGGGCAGGGCTGGGGCTGGGGCTGATGCAGGGCTGGGGCTCGGCTGGGGGAAAGGATGAGGTTTGGTCTGGGGCTTGGCTGGGGCTGGTCCTGGGGTTGGGCAGTGGCTGGGGCTCGGGACAGGGCTGGGGCCAGTCTGGGTCTGGGGCTGGGCCGGGGGCAGGGCTGGGGCTGGGGGCTGGGATGGGGCTGGGTCCAGGGCTGGGTCTGGGCTAGGGCAGGGCTGGGGCTGGGTCTGGGCTGGGGCTGGGTCCAGGGCTGTGGCTGGGCTGTGGCTGGAGCTGGGCTGGGGTTGAGGGTGGGGCTGGGGCTGGGCAGGGGCTGGGCTGGGGCCGGGGCTGCGACTGGGGCTGGGGATGGAGCCGTGAGTGGGGCTTGGCTGGGGCTGGGGCTGGGGCTGAGGGCAGGGCTGGGCTACGGCTGGGGGTGGGGCAAGGGCCGGGGCTGGGGACAGGGCTGGGGCCAGAGCTGGGGCAGGGCTGGGGCTGGGCCTGGGCTGTGTTCGGTGCAGGGCTGGGGCTGGGGCACGGCTTGGCTGGGCTGGGACCGGGGCTGGGCTGCGGTAGGGCTGGCACAGGGCTAGTCCTGGGGCTGGGCTGGGGCCGAGTCTGGGGCCGGGGACTGGGCCGGGGTTGGAGCAGGGCTGGGGCAGGGCTGGGGTCAGGCCTAGGACTGAGGCTGGGGCTGGGCTGGGGCTAGGCTGGGGCTGGGCCTGGGACTGGGCTGTGGCTGGTGCTGGGGACAGGGCTGGGTCCAGTCTGCGTCTGGGGCTGCGCTGGGGGCAGGGTTAGGGCTGGGGGCTGGGATGGGGCAGGACTGGGACTGGGGCTGGGGCACGGGCCGAGGCTGGGGACAGGGCTAGGGCTGGAGCTAGGGCAGGGCTTGGTCCAGTGCTGGGGCTGGGCAAGGGCAGGGCTGGGGCTGGGGCTGGGCTGGGGCTGAGTCCAGGGCTGTGGCTGAGCTGTGGCTGGAGCTGGGCTGGGGCTGAGGGTGGGGCTGGGGCTGGGCTGGGGCTGGGCTGGGGCCGGGGCTGCGACTGGGGCTGGGTCCAGGGCTGGGGCTGGGCTGTGGCTGGGGCTGGGCTGGGGCTGGGCTGGGGCTGCGGCTGGGGCTGGGCTGGGGCTGGGTCCAGGGCAGGGGCTGGGCTGGGGCAGGGGCTGGGCCGGGGCAGGGCTGGGACAGGGGCTGGGCTGGGGCCGAGGGTGGGGCTGGGGCTGGGCTGGTGGCGAGGGTGGGGCTGGGGCTGGGGCTGTGGCTGCGGACAGGGCTGGGGCTAGGGCTGAGGTAGGGGTAGGGCTGGGGCTGGATTGGGGCCAGGGCTGGGGCAGGACTAGGCTTGAGGCTGGGCCTTGGGCTGGGGCTGGGTTGGCGCAGGGCTGGGGCTGGGGCTGGAACCAAGGCTTGGGCAGGGCTGGGGCTGGGGCTGGAGCCAGGGTTGGGGCAGAAGCCAGGGCTGGGGCAGGGCTGAGGTCAGGCCTGGGGCTGCGGCTGGAGCAGGGCTGGGGCTAGGCTGGGGCAGGGGCTGGGACTGGGCTGTGGCTGGGGCTGGGGCCAGGGCTGGGGCCAGGCTGTGTCTGGGGCTGGGCTGAGGGCAGGGCTGGGGCTGGAGGCTGGGATGGGGCAGGACTGGGACTGGGGCAGGGGCACGGGCCGAGGCTGGCGACAGGGCTAGGGCTGGAGCTAGGGCAGGGCTGGGGCCAGGCTGGGGCTGGGTTTGGCTGAGGGGTGGGGCTTGGTCCAGGGCTGGGGCTGGGCTAGGGCAGGGCTGGGGCTGGGGCTGGGTTGGGGCTGGAGCTGGGCTGGGGCTGAGGGTGGGGCTGGAGCTGGGCTGGGGCTGGGCTAGGGCTGGGCTGGGGCCGGGGCTGCGACTGGGGCTGGATCCCGGGCTGTGGCTGGGGCTGGGCTGGGTCAGGGCTGGGGCTGGGGCTGGGCTGGAGCTGGGCCGGGGCAGGGCTGGGCTAGGGCAGGGCTGGGGCCGGGCTGGGGCTGGGTAGGGGCAGGGGCTGGGGGCAGGGGCTGGGGCCTTGGGTAGGGCTGGGACTGAGGTTGGGGCCGGGGCTGGGGCTTGAGTAGGCTGGAGGCTGGGCCTTGGGCTGGGGCTGGGGACAGGTCTGGGCTGGGGGCATGGCTGGGGCTGGGTTGGGGGCAGGGCTGGGGCTGGGGCTGGGGCCGGGGCTGGGGCAGGACTGAGGCTGGGGCAGGACTGAGGCTGGGGCAGGGCTGGGGCTGGGGCTGAGGCTGGGGCAGGGCTGGGGCTGGGCTGGGGCTGGGGGCTGGGATGGTGCAGGACTGGGACTGGGGCAGGGGCACAGGCCAAGTCTGGGGACATGGCTAGGGCTGGAGCTAGGGCAGGGCTGGGGCCAGGCTGGGGCTGGATTTGGCTGATGGGTGGGGCTTGGTCCAGGGCTGGGGCTGGGCGGTGGCTGGGGCTGGGCTGGGGCTGGGCTGGGGCTGGGGCTGGTCTGGGGGCAGGGATGCGGATGGGGCTGGGCTGGGCTGGAGCAGGGCTGGGCCTGGGCTGGGGATGAGGCTGGGGTGGGGCAGGACTGGGACTGGGGCAGGGGCACGGGCCGAGGCTGGGGAAAGGGCTAGGGCTGGAGCTAGTGGAGGGCAGGGTCCAGGCTGGGGCTGGGTTTGACTGAGGGGTGGGGCTTGGTCCAGGGCTGGGGCTGGGCTGGGGCTGGGCTGGGGCCGGGGCTGCGACTGGGGCTGGGTCCAGGGCTGGGGCTGGGCTGTGCCTGGGGCTGGGCTGGGGCTGGGCTGGGGCTGCGGCTGGGGCTCGGTTGGGGCTGGGTCCAGGGCAGGGGCTGGGCCGGGGCAGGGCTGGGACAGGGGCTGGGCTGGGGCCGAGGGTGGGGTGGGGCTGGGGCCGGGGTAGGGGCAGGGCTGGGGCAGGGCTTGAACTGGGGCTGGGCTGGGGCCAAGGTTGGGGCTGGGGCTGGGCTGGTGGCGAGGGTGGGGCTGGGGCTGGGGCTGGGGCTGCGGACAGGGCTGGGGCTAGGGCTGAGGTAGGGGTGGGGCTGGGGCTGGATTGGGGCCAGGGCTGGGGCAGGATTAGGCTTGAGGCTGGGCCTTGGGCTGGGGCTGGGTTGGCGCAGGGCTGGGGCTGGGGCTGGAGCCAGGGTTGGGGCAGGAGCCAGGGTTGGGGCAGGGCTGAGGTCAGGCCTGGGGCTGAGGTCAGGCCTGGGACTGAGGCTGGGGCAGGGCTGGCGCTAGGCTGGGGCTGGGCCTGGGACTGGGCTGTGGCTGGGGCTGGGGACAGGGCTGGGTCCAGTGTGGGTCTGGGCTGCGGCCAGGCTGGGGCTGGGCAGGGCAGGGGCTGGGGCTGGGCTGGGGCTGGGGCTGGGTCCAGGGTGGGGCTGTGTCCAAGGCTGGGGCAGGACTGGGTCCAGGGCAGGGGCTGGGCTGGGGCTGGGGCTGGGCTGGGGCCGAGGGTGGGGCAGGGGCAAAGGCTGGGGCTGAGGGCAGGGCTGGGCTAGGGCTGGGGCTGGGGCAGGGGCCGGGGCTGGGGACAGGGCTGGGTCCAGAGCTGGGGCAGGGCTGCGGCCAGGCTGGGGCTGGGCAGGGCAGGGGCTGGGGCAGGGCTGGGCTACGGCTGGGCTGGGACCGGGGATGGGTCCAGGGGTGGGGCTGTGGCTGGGGCTGGGCTGGGGCAGGGCTGGGGCTGGGGCTGGGCTGGAGCTGGGCCGGGGCAGGGCTGGGCTGGGGCAGGGCGGGGCTGTGGCCGGGGCAGCGCTGGGCCTGGGCTGGGGATGAGGCTGGGGTGGGGCTGAGGCTGGGTCCAGGGCAGGGGCTGGGCTGGGGCTGGGGCTGGGGCTGGTGCTGGGTCTAGGGCTGGGGCTGTGCTGGTGCTGTGCTGGGTGTTGGCTGGGGACTAGGGCTGGGGCAGGGCTGACGCAGGGCTGGGGCTGGGCTGGGGGCAGGGGCTGGGGGCAGGGGCTGGGGCCTTGGGTAGGGCTGGGACTGAGGTTGGGGCCGGGGCTGGGGCTTGAGTAGGCTGGAGGCTGGGCCTTGGGCTGGGGCTGGGGACAGGTCTGGGCTGGGGGCATGGCTGGGGCTGGGTTGGGGGCAGGGCTGGGGCTGGGGCTGGGGCCGGGGCTGGGGCAGGACTGAGGCTGGGGCAGGGCTGGGGATGGGTCTGGGGCTGGGGCTGGGGCAGGGCTGGGGCTGGGGCTGGGGCTGGGGCTGGAGCAGGGCTGCGGCTCGGCTGGGGGCAAGGATGAGGTTTGGGATGGGGCTAAGCTGGGGCTGGGCCTGGGGCTGGGCTGTGGCTGGGGCTCGGGACAGGGCTGGGGCCAGTCTGGGTCTGGGGCTGGGCCGGGGGCAGGGCTGGGGCTGGGGGCTGGGCTGGGGCTGGGTCCAGGGCTGTGGCTGGGCTGTGGCTGGAGCTAAGCTGGGGTTGAGGGTGGGGCTGGGACTGGGCTAGGGCTGGGCTGGGTCCGGGGCTGCGACTGGGGCCAGTCTGGGTCTGGGGCTGGGCCGGGGGCAGGGCTGGGGCTGAGGCCTGGGATGGGGCTGGGTCCAGGGCTGGGTCTGGGCTAGGGCAGGGCTGGGGCTGGGGCTGGGCTGGGGCTGGGTCCAGGGCTGTGGCTGGGCTGTGGCTGGAGCTAAGCTGGGGTTGAGGGTGGGGCTGGGGCTGGGCTAGGGCTGGGCTGGGGCCGGGGCTGCAACTGGGGCCGGGGATGGAGCCGTGAGTGGGGCTTGGCTGGGGCTGGGGCTGGGGCTGGGCCGGGGCAGGGCTGGGTCTGGGCTGGGGATGAGGCTGGGGTGGGGCTGGGGCTGGGTCCAGGGCAGGGGCTGGGCTGGGGCTGGGGCTGGAGCTGGGGCTGGGCTGGGGCTGGGGCTGGATCTGGGGCTAGGCTGGGGCTGAGGTTGGGGCTGGGGATGGGCTGGGGCTGGGCCAAGTCTGGGCTGGGGCCGGGGCTGCGACTGGGGCTGGGCTGGGGCAGGGCTGGGGCTGGGGCTGGGCTGGAGCTGGGCCGGGGCAGGGCTGGGCTGGGGCAGGGCTGGGCCTGGGCTGGGGATGAGGCTGGGGTGGGGCTGGGGCTGGGTCCAGGGCAGGGGCTGGGCTGGGGCTGGGGCTGGATTTGGCTGAGGGGTGGGGCTTGCTCCAGGGCTGGGGCTGGGCGGTGGCTGGGGCTGGGCTGGGGCTGGGCTGGGTCTGGGGCTGGTCTGGGGGCAGGGATGCGGATGGGGCTGGGCTGGGCTGGAGCAGGGCTGGGCCTGGGCTGGGGATGAGGCTGGGGTGGGGCAGAGGTTGGTGCTGGGTCTAGGGCTGGGGCTGTGCTGGTGCTGTGCTGGGTGTGGGCTGGGGACTAGGGCTGGGGCAGGGCTGACGCAGGGCTGGGGCTGGGCTGGGGGCACGGGCTGGGGGCAGGGGCTGGGGCCTTGGGTAGGGCTGGGACTGAGGTTGGGGCCGGGGCTGGGGCTTGAGTAGGCTGGAGGCTGGGCCTTGGGCTGGGGCTGGGGCCAGGTCTGGGCTGGGGGCATGGCTGGGGCTGGGTTGGGGGCAGGGCTGGGGCTGGGGCTGGGGCAGGGGCTGGGGCAGGACTGAGGCTGGGGCTGAGGGCAGGGCTCGGCTAGGGCTGGGGGTGGGGCAGGGGCTGGTTCTGGGGGCAGGGCTGGGGCAGGACTACGTCTGGGGCTGAGGGCAGGGGTGGGCTAGGGCTGGGGGTGGGGCAGGGGCTGGGGCTGGGGCAGGGCTGGGGCCGGGCTGGGGCTGGGTTCGGTGCAGGGCTGGGGCTGGTGCAGGGCTTGGCTGGGCTGGGACCGGGGCTGGGCTGGGGTAGGGCTGGCACGGCGGTAGGCTTGGGGCTGGGCTGGGGCCGAGTCTGGGGCCGGGGGTGGGGCCGGGGAAGGGGCGGGGCTGGGGCCGGGGAAGGGGCAGGGCTGGGGCAGGGCTGGAACTGGGGCTGGGCTGGGGCCAAGGTTGGGGCTGGGGCTGGGCTGGTGGCGAGGGTGGGTCTGGGGCTGGAGCCAGGGCTGGGGCAGGAGCCAGGGCTGGGGCAGGGCTGAGGTCCGGCCAGGGGCTGGGGCTGGGGCGGGGCTGGGGCTGGGGCAGCGCTGGGGTTAGGGTGGGGCTGGGCCTGGGGCTGGGCTGGGCTGGGGCTGGGGACAGGGCTGGGGCCAGGCTGGGGTAGGGGCTGGGGCTCGTCTGGGCTGGGGCTAGGGCTGGGGTGAGGGCACGGCTGGGCTAGGCCTGGGGCTGGGGCAGGGCTAGGTTAGGGCTGGGCTGAGGCCGGGGCTGGGACAGGCCTAGGTTAGGGCTGGGCTGGGGCCGGGGCTGGGGCCGGGGGTGGGGCTGGGGCTGGGGCTGGGTCCAGGACTAGGGCATGGCTGTGGCTGGGGTTGGGCTGGGGATGGGGCTGGGGCTGGCCTGGGCTGGGGCTGGGCTAGGGCTGGGCTGGGCCCGGAGCTAAGACTGCGGCTGGGTCCAGGGCTGGGGCTGGGCTGGGGCTGGGTCTGGAGCTGGGGATGGGCTGGGGCTGAGGGTGGGGCTGTGCAGGGCTGGGGCTGGGGCTGGGCTGGGCTGGGGCAGGGCTGGGCTGTGGCCGGGGCAGCGCTGGGCCTGGGCTGGGGATGAGGCTGGGGTGGGGCTGGGGCTGGGTCCAGGGCAGGGGCTGGGCTGGGGCTGGGGCTGGATTTGGCTGAGGTGTGGGGCTTGCTCCAGGGCTGGGGCTGGGCAGTGGCTGGGGCTGGGCTGGGGCTGGGGATGGGCTGGGGCTGGTCTGGGGGCAGGGATGCGGATGGGGCTGGGCTGGGCTGGAGCAGGGCTGGGCCTGGGCTGGGGATGAGGCTGGAGTGGGGCAGGGGCTGCGTCCAGGGCAGGGGCTGGTCTGGGGCTGGGGTTGGTGCTGGGTCTAGGGCTGGGGCTGTGCTGGTGCTGTGCTGGGTGTGGGCTGGGGACTAGGGCTGGGGCAGCGCTGATGCAGGGCTGGGGCTGGGCTGGGGGCACGGGCTGGGGGCAGGGGCTGGGGCCTTGGGTAGGGCTGGGACTGAGGTTGGGGCCGGGGCTGGGGCTTGAGTAGGCTGGAGGCTGGGCCTTGGGCTGGGGCTGGGGACAGGTCTGGGCTGGGGGCATGGCTGGGGCTGGGTTGGGGGCAGGGCTGGGGCGGGGGCTGGGGCTGGGGCTGGGGCAGGACTGAGGCTGGGGCAGGGCTGGGGCAGGGCTGAGGCTGGGGGCTGGGATGGGGCAGGACTGGGACTGGGGCAGGGGCACAGGCCGAGTCTGGGGACAGGGCTAGGGCTGGAGCTAGGGCAGGGCTGGGGCCAGGCTGGGGCTGGATTTGGCTGACGGGTTGGGCTTGCTCCAGGGCTGGGGCTGGGCGGTGGCTGGAGCAGGGCTGGGCCTGGGGTGGGGATGAGGCTGGGGTGGGGCAGGACTGGGACTGGGGCAGGGGCACTGGCCGAGGCTGGGGACAGGGCTAGGGCTGGAGCTAGGGCAGGGCAGGGGCCAGGCTGGGGCTGGGTTTGGCTGAGGGGTGGGGCTTGGTCCAGGGCTGGGGCTGGGCGAGGGCTGGGCTGGGGCCGGGGCTGCGACTGGGGCTGGGTCCAGGGCTGGGGCTGGGCTGTGGCTGGGGCCGGGCTGAGGCTGGGTCCAGGGCAGGGGCTGGGCTGGGGCTGGGGCTGGGCCGGGGCAGGGCTGGGACAGGGGCTGGGCTGGGGCCGAGGGTGGGGTGGGGCTGGGGCCGGGGTAGGGGCAGGGCTGGGGCAGGGCTTGAACTGGGGCTGGGCCGGGGCCAAGGTTGAGGCTGGGGCTGGGCTGGTGGCGAGGGTGGGGCTGGGGCTGCGGCTAGGCTGGGGCTGGGCTTGGGACTGGGCTGTGGCTGGGCCGGGGCAGGGCTGGGTTGGGGCAGGGCTGGGGCCGGGCTGGGGTTGGGTTCGGTGCAGGGCTGGGGTTGGGGCAGGGCTGGGGCTGGGGTAGGGCTGGGCTGGGGCAGGGGATGGGGACGTGAGTGGGGCTTGGCAGGGGCCGGGGCTGGGGCCGGGGGTGGGGCTGGGGCAGGGGTGGGGACTGGGAGAGGGCTGGGGCTGGGGCTGGGTCCAGGGCTGGGGCTGGGCGGTGGCTGGGGCTGGGCTGGGGCAGGGTTGGGACAGGGTCTGGGCTGGAGACAGGGATGGGGATGGGGCTGGGCTGGGCTGGGGCAGGGCTGGGCCTGGGCTGGGGATGAGGCTGGGGTGGGGCTGGGGCTCAGTCCAGGGCAGGGGCTGGGCTGGGGCTGGGGATGAGGCTGGGGCAGGGCTGGGGCAGGGCTGGGTCTGAGGCTGGGTCCAGGGTGGGGCTGGGGCTGGGCTGGGGGCAGGGCTGGGGCTGGGCGGTGGCTGGGGCTGGCCTGGGGATGGGCTGGGGCTGGGATTGGGTCCAGGGCAGGGGCTGGACTGGGGCTGGGGCTAGGCTGGGGCAGGGCTGCGGCTGGGCTGGGGCTGGGGCTGGGCCTGGGCTGGGGATGAGGCTGGGGTGGGGCTGGGGCTGGGTCCAGGGCAGGGGCTGGGCTGGGGCTGGGGCTGGGCTGGGTCTAGGGCTGGGGCTGTGCTGGTGCTCTGCTAGGCTTGAGGCTGGGCCTTGGGCTGGGGCTGGGTTGGCGCGGGGCTGGGGCTGGGGCTGGAACCAAGGCTTGGGCAGGGCTGGGGCTGGGGCTGGAGCCAGGGCTGGGGCTGGAGCCAGGGCTGGGGCTGGAGCCAGGGCTGGGGCAGGGCTGAGGTCCGGCCAGGGTCTGGGGCTGGGGCGCGGCTGGGGCTGGGGCAGCGCTGGGGTTAGGCTTGGGCTGGGCCTGGGGCTGGGCTGGGCTGGGGCTGGGGACAGGGCTGGGGACAGGGCTGGGGCTGGGGCTGTGGCTGGCCTGGGCTGGGGCTAGGGCTGGGCTGAGGGCACGGCTGGGCTAGGCCTGGGGCTGGGGCAGGGCTAGGTTAGGGCTGGGCTGGGGCCGGGGCTGGGGCCGGGGGTGGGGCTGTGGCTGGGGCTGGGTCCAGGGCTGGGGCAGGGCTGTGGCTGGGGTTGGGCTGGGGCTGGGGCTGGAGCTGGGCTGGGCTGGGGCTGGGCTAGGCCTGGGCTGGGCCCGGGGCTAAGACTGCGGCTGGGTCCAGGGCTGGGGCTGGGCTGTGGCTGGGGCTGGAGCTGGGGCTGGTCTGGGGCTGGGTCCAGGGCAGGGGCTGGGCAGGGTCTGGGGCTGGGGCCGGGGCGGGGGCAGGACTGAGGCTGGGGCAGGGCTGGGGCTGGGGCTGAGGCTGGGGCTGGGCTGGGGCTGGGCTGGGGGCAAGGATGAGGTTTGGGCTGGGGCTGGGCCAGGGCTTGGGCTGGGCTGGGACCGGGGCTGGGCTGAGGGCAGGGCTGGGGCTGGGGGCTGGGATGGGGCAGGACTGGGACTGGGGCAGGGGCACAGGCCGAGTCTGGGGACAGGGCTAGGGCTGGAGCTAGGGCAGGGCTGGGGCCAGGCTGGGGCTGGATTTGGCTGAGGGGTGGGGCTTGCTCCAGGGCTCGGGCTGGGCGGTGGCTGGGGCTGGGCTGGGGCTGGGCTGGGGCTGGGGCTGGTCTGGGGGCAGGGATGCGGATGGGGCTGGGCTGGGCTGGAGCAGGGCTGGGCCTGGGCTGGGGATGAGGCTGGGGTGGGGCAGGACTGGGACTGGGGCAGGGGCACGGGCCGAGGCTGGGGACAGGGCTAGGGCTGGAGCTAGGGCAGGGCAGGTGCCAGGCTGGGGCTGGGTTTGGCTGAGGGGTGGTGCTTGGTCCAGGGCTGGGGCTGAGCGAGGGCAGGGCTGGGGCTGGGGCTGGGCTGGGGCTGAGTCCAGGGCTGTGGCTGGGCTGTGGCTGGAGCTGGGCTGGGGCTGAGGGTGGGGCTGGGGCTGGGCTGGGGCTGGGCTGGGGCCGGGGCTGCGACTGGGGCTGGGTCCAGGGCTGGGGCTGGGCTGTGCCTGGGGCTGGGCTGGGGCTGGGCTGGGGCTGCGGCTGGGGCTGGGCAGGGGCTGGGTCCAGGGCAGGGGCTGGGCTGGGGCTGGGGCTGGGCCGGGGCAGGGCTGGGACAGGGGCTGGGCTGGGGCCGAGGGTGGGGTGGGGCTGGGGCCGGGGTAGGGGCAGGGCTGGGGCAGGGCTGGAACTGGGGCTGGGCTGGGGCCAAGGTTGGGGCTGGGGCTGGGCTGGTGGCGAGGGTGGGGCTGGGGCTGGGGCTGGGGCTGCGGACAGGGCTGTTGCTAGGGCTGAGGTAGGGGTGGGGCTGGGGCTGGATTGGGGCCAGGGTTGGGGCAGGATTAGGCTTGAGGCTGGGCCTTGGGCTGGGGCTGGGTTGGCGCAGGGCTGGGGCTGGGGCTGGAGCCAGGGTTGGGGCAGGAGCCAGGGTTGGGTCAGGGCTGAGGTCAGGCCTGGGGCTGAGGTCAGGCCTGGGACTGAGGCTGGGGCAGGGCTGGGGCTAGGCTGGGGCTGGGCCTGGGACTGGGCTGTGGCTGGGGCTGGGGACAGGGCTGGGGCCAGTCTGGGTCTGGGGCTGCGCTGGGGGCAGGGGGGCTGGGATGGGGCAGGACTGGGACTGGGGCTGGGGCACGGGCCGAGGCTGGGGACAGGGCTAGGGCTGGAGCTAGGGCAGGGCTGGGGCCAGGCTGGGGCTGGGTTTGGCTGAGGGGTGGGGCTTGGTCCAGGGCTGGGGCTGGGCTAGGGCAGGGCTGGGACTGGGGTTGGGCTGCGGCTGGGTTCAGGGCTGTGGCTGGGCTGTGGCTGGAGCTGGGCTGGGGCTGAGGGTGGGGCTGGGGCTGGGCTAGGGCTGGGCTGGGTCCGGGGCTGCGACTGGGGCTGGATCCAGGGCTGGGACTGGGCTGTGGCTGGGGCTGGGCTGTGGCAGGGCTGGGGCTGGGCTGGGGCTGGGCCGGGGCAAGGCTGGGCTGGGGCAGGGCTGGGCTGGGGCAGGGGTGGGGACTGGGAGAGGGCTGGGGCTGGGGCTGGGCTGGGGCAGGGGTGGGGACTGGGAAGGGGCTGGGGCTGGGGCTGGGTCCAGGGCAGGGGCTGGGCGGTGGCTGGGGCTGGGCTGGGGCAGGGTTGGGGCAGGGTCTGGGCTGGGGACAGGGATGGGGATGGGGCTGGGCTGGGCTGGGGCAGGGCTGGGCCTGGGCTGGGGATGAGGCTGGCGTGGGTCTGGGGCTCGGTCCAGGGCAGGGGCTGGGCTGGGGCTGGGAATGAGGCTGGGGCAGGGCTGGGGCAGGGCTGGGGCTGAGGCTGGGTCCAGGGTGGGGCTGGGGCTGGGCTGGGGGCAGGGCTGGGGCTGGGCGGTGGCTGGGGCTGACCTGGGGCTGGGCTGGGGCTGGGATTGTGTCCAGGGCAGGGGCTGGAATGGGGCTGGGGCTAGGCTGGGGCAGGGCTGGGGCTGGGCTGGGGCTGGGGCTGGGTCCAGGGTGGGGCTGTGTCCAGGGCTGGGGCAGGACTGGGTCCAGGGCAGGGGCTGGGCTGGGGCTGGGGCTGGGCTGGGGCCGAGGGCAGGGGCTGGGGCAAAGGCTGGGGCTGGGGACAGGGCTGGGGCCAGAGCTGGGGCAGGGCTGCGGCCAGGCTGGGGCTGGGCAGGGCAGGGGCTGGGGCAGGGCTGGGCTACGGCTGGGCTGGGACCGGGGATGGGTCCGGGGGTGGGGCAGTGGCTGGGGCTGGGCTGGGGCAGGGCTGGGGCTGGGGCCGGGCTGGAGCTGGGCCGGGGCAGGGCTGGGCTGGGGCAGGGCTGGGCTGTGGCCGGGGCAGCGCTGGGCCTGGGCTGGGGATGAGGCTGGGGCTGGGGCTGGGGCTGGGTCCAGGGCAGGGGCTGGGCTTGGGCTGTGCTGGTGCTGTGCTGGGTGTTGGCTGGGGACTAGGGCTGGGGCAGGGCTGACGCAGGGCTGGGGCTGGGCTGGGGGCAGGGGCTGGGGCCTTGGGTAGGGCTGGGACTGAGGTTGGGGCCGGGGCTGGGGCTTGAGTAGGCTGGAGGCTGGGCCTTGGGCTGGGGCTGGGGACAGGTCTGGGCTGGGGGCATGGCTGGGGCTGGGTTGGGGGCAGGGCTGGGGCTGGGGAAGGGCTGGGGCTCGGCTGGGGGCAAGGATGAGGTTTGGGATGGGGCTAGGCTGGGGCTGGGCGTGGGGCTGGGCTGTGGCTGGGGCTCGGGACAGGGCTGGGGCCAGTCTGGGTCTGGGGCTGGGCCGGGGGCAGGGCTGGGGCTTGGGGCTGGGATGGGGCTGGGTCCAGGGCTGGGTCTGGGCTAGGGCAGGGCTGGAGCTGGGGCTGGGCTGGGGCTGGGTCTAGGGCTGTGGCTGGGCTGTGGCTGGAGCTGGGCTGGGGTTGAGGGTGGGGCTGGGGCTGGGCTAGGGCTGGGCTGGGGCCGGGGCTGCGACTGGGGCCGGGGATGGAGCCGTGAGTGGGGCTTGGCTGTGGCTGGGGCTGGGGCTGGGCCGGGGCAGGGCTGGGCCTGGGCTGGGGATGAGGCTGGGGTGGGGCTGGGGCTGGGTCCAGGGCAGGGTCTGGGCTGGGGCTGGCCCGGCGCAGGGCTGGGCCTGGGCTGGGGATGAGGCTGGGGTCGGGCTGGGGCTGGAACCAAGGCACGGGCAGGGCTGGGGCTGGGGCTGGGGCAGGGCTGAGGTACGGCCAGGGGCTGGGGCTGGGGCGGGGCTGGGGCTGGGGCAGCGCTGGGGTTAGGCTTGGGCTGGGCCTGGGGCTGGGCTGGGCTGGGGCTGGGGACAGGGCTGGGGCCAGGCTGGGGCTGGGGCTGGGGCTGGTCTGGACTGGGGCTAGGGCTGGGCTGAGGGCACGGCTGGGCTAGGCCTGGGGCTGGGGCAGGCCTAGGTTAGGGCTGGGCTGCGGCCGGGGCTGGGGCCGGGGGTGGGGCTGTGGCTGGGGCTGGGTCCAGGGCTGGGGCAGGGCTGTGGCTGGGGTTGGGCTGGGGATGGGGCTGGGGCTGGGCTGGGCTGGGGCTGGGCTAGGGCTGGGCTGGGCCCGGGGCTAAGACTGCGGATGGGTCCACGGCTGGGCCTGGGCTGTGGCTGGGGCTGGAGCTGGGGCTGGGCTGGGGCTGGGTCCAGGGCAGGGGCTGGGCAGGGGCTGGGGCTGGGCCGGGGCAGGGCTGGGGAAGGGGCTGGGCTGGGGCCGAAGTTGGGGCTGGGGCTGGGTCTGGGCCTGAGGGCAGGGCTGGGCTACGGCTGGGGGTGGGGCAGGGGCCGGGGCTGGGGACAGGGCTGGGGCCAGAGCTGGGGCAGGGCTGGGGCTGGGCCTGGGCTGGGTTTGGTGCAGGGCTGGGGCTGGGGCATGGCTTGGCTGGGCTGGGACCGGGGCTGGGCTGGGGTAGGGTTGGCACAGGGCGAGGCCTGGGGCTGGGCTGGGGCCGAGTCTGGGGCCGGGGCTGGGGCCGGGGCAGGGGCAGGGCTGGGGCAGGGCTGGAACTGGGGCTGGACTGGGGCCAAGGTTGGGGCTGGGGCTGGGCTGGTGGCGAGGGTGGGGCTGGGGCTGGGGCTGTGGCTGCGGACAGGGCTGGGGCTAGGGCTGAGGTAGGGGTAGGGCTGGGGCTGGATTGGGGCCAGGGCTGGGGCAGGACTAGGCTTGAGGCTGGGCCTTGGGCTGGGGCTGGGTTGGCGCAGGGCTGGGGCTGGGGCTGGAGCCAGGGTTGGGGCAGAAGCCAGGGCTGGGGCAGGGCTGAGGTCAGGCCTGGGGCTGCGGCTGGGGCAGGGCTGGGGCTAGGCTGGGGCAGGGGCTGGGACTGGGTTGTGGCTGGGGCTGGGGCCAGGGCTGGGGCCAGGCTGTGTCTGGGGCTGGAGCTAGGGCAGGGCTGGGGCCAGGCTGGGGCTGGGTTTGGCTGAGGGGTGGGGCTTGGTCCAGGGCTGGGGCTGGGCTAGGGCAGGGCTGGGGCTGGGGCTGGGCTGGGGCTGGAGCTGGGCTGGGGCTGAGGGTGGTGATGGAGCTGGGCTGGGGCTGCGACTGGGGCTGGATCCCGGGCTGTGGCTGGGGCTGGGCTGGGTCAGGGCTGGGGCTGGGGCTGGGCTGGAGCTGGGCCGGGGCAGGGCTGGGCTGGGGCAGGGCTGGGGCTGGGCTGGGGCTGGGTTCGGTGTAGGCCTGGGGCTGGGGCAGGGCTGGGCTTTGGCCGGGGATGGGGCTGTGAGTGGGGTTTGGCTGGGGCTAGGGCTGGGGCTGGGCCGGGGCAGGGCCGGGCCTGGTCTGGGGATGAGGCTGGGGTGGGGCTGGGGCTGGGTCCAGGGCAGGGGCTGGGCTGGGGCTGGGGCTGGGCTGGGTCTAGGGCTGGGGCTGTGCTGGTGCTGTGCTGGGTGTGGGCTGGGGACTAGGGCTGGGGCAGGGCTGACGCAGGGCTGGGGCTGGGCTGGGGGCAGGGGCTGGGGGCAGGGACTGGGGCCTTGGGTAGGGCTGGGACTGAGGTTGGGGCCGGGGCTGGGGCTTGAGTAGGCTGGAGGCTGGGCCTTGGGCTGGGGCTGGGGACAGGTCTGGGCTGGGGGCATGGCTGGGGCTGGGTTGGGGGCAGGGCTGGGGCTGGGGCTGGGGCTGGGGCCGGGGCTGGGGCAGGACTGAGGCTGGGGCAGGGCTGGGGCTGGGGCTGAGGCTGGGGCAGGGCTGGGGCTGGGCTGTGGGCAAGGATGAGATTTGGGCTGGGGCTGGGCCAGGGCTTGGGCTGGGGTGGGACCAGGGCTGGGCTGAGGGCAGGGCTGGGGCTGGGGGCTGGGATGGGGCAGGACTGGGACTGGGGCAGGGGCACAGGCCGAGTCTGGGGACAGGGCTAGGGCTGGAGCTAGGGCAGGGCTGGGGCCAGGCTGGAGCTGGATTTGGCTGAGGGGTGGGGCTTGCTCCAGGGCTGGGGCTGGGCGGTGGCTGGGGCTGGGCTGGGGCTGGGCTATGGCTGGGGCTGGTCTGGGGGCAGGGATGCGGATGGGGCTGGGCTGGGCTGGAGCAGGGCTGGGCCTGGGCTGGGGATGAGGCTGGGGTGGGGCAGGACTGGGACTGGGGCAGGGGCACTGGCCGAGGCTGGGGACATGCCTAGGGCTGGAGCTAGGGCAGGGCAGGGGCCAGGCTGGGGCTGGGTTTGACTGAGGGGTGGGGCTTGGTCCAGGGCTGGGGCTAGGCGAGGGCTGGGCTGGGGCCGGGGCTGCGACTGGGGCTGGGTCCAGGGCTGGGGCTGGGCTGTGTCTGGGGCTGGGCTGTGTCTGGGCTGGGGCTGCGGCTGGGGCTGGGCTGGGGCTGGGGCTGGGTCCAGGGCAGGGGCTGGGCTGGGGCTGGGGCTGGGCCGGGGCAGGGCTGGGACAGGGGCTGGGCTGGGGCCGAGGGTGGGGTGGGGCTGGGGCCGGGGTAGGGGCAGGGCTGGGGCAGGGCTTGAACTGGGGCTGGGCTGGGGCCAAGGATGGGGCTGGGGCTGGGCTGGTGGCGAGGGTGGGGCTGGGGCTGGGGCTGGGGGTGCGGACAGGGCTGTTGCTAGGGTTGAGGTAGGGGTGGGGCTGGGGCTGGATTGGGGCCAGGGCTGGGGCAGGATTAGGCTTGAGGCTGGGCCTTGGGCTGGGGCTGGGTTGGCGCAGGGCTGGGGCTGGGGCTGGAGCCAGGGTTGGGGCAGGAGCCAGGGTTGGGGCAGGGCTGAGGTCAGGCCTGGGGCTGAGGTCAGGCCTGGGACTGAGGCTGGGGCAGGGCTGGGTCTAGGCTGGGGCTGGGCCTGGGACTGGGCTGTGGCTGGGGCTGGGGACAGGGCTGGGTCCAGTCTGGGTCTGGGGCTGCGCTGGGGGCAGGGTTAGGGCTGGGGGCTGGGCTGGGGCAGGGCTGGGCCTGGGCTGGGGATGAGGCTGGGGTGGGGCTGGGGCTTGGTCCCGGGCAGGGGCTGGGCTGGGGCTGGGGATGAGGCTGGGGCAGGGCTGAGGCAGGGCTGGGGCTGAGGCTGGGTCCAGGGTGGGGCTGGGGCTGGGGTGGGGGCAGGGCTGGGGCTGGGCCGTGGCTGGGGCTGGCCTGGGGCTGGGCTGGGGCTGGGATTGGGTCCAGGGCAGGGGCTGGACTGGGGCTGGGGCTAGGCTGGGGCAGGGCTGGGGCTGGGCTGGGGCTGGGACTGGGTCCAGGGTGGGGCTGTGTCCAGGGCTGGGGCAGGACTGGGTCCAGGGCAGGGGCTGGGCTGGGGCTGGGGCTGGGCTGGGGCCGAGGGTGGGGCAGGGGCAAAGGCTGGGGATGAGGGCAGGGCTGGGCTAGGGCTGGGGCTGGGGCAGGGGCCGGGGCTGGGGACAGGGCTGGGGCCAGAGCTGGGGCAGCGCTGCGGCCAGTCTGGGGCTGGGCAGGGCAGGGGCTGGGGCAGGACTGGGCTACGGCTGGGCTGGGACCGGGGATGGGTCCGGGGGTGGGGCTGTGGCTGGGGCTGGGCTGGGGCAGGGCTGGGGCAGGGCTGGGCTGGAGCTGGGCCGGGGCAGGGCTGGGCTGGGGCAGGGCTGGGCTGTGGCCGGGGGCAGCGCTGGGCCTGGGCTGGGGATGAGGCTGGGGTGGGGCTGGGGCTGGGTCCAGGGCAGGGGCTGGGCTGGGGCTGGGGCTGGTGCTGGGTCTAGGGCTGGGGCTGTGCTGGTGCTGTGCTGGGTGTTGGCTGGGGACTAGGGCTGGGGCAGGGCTGACGCAGGGCTGGGGCTCGGCTGGGGGCAAGGATGAGGTTTGGGCTGGGGCTAGGCTGGGGCTGGGCCTGGGGCTGGACTGTGGCTGGGGCTCGGGACAGGGCTGGGGCCAGTCTGGGTCTGGGGCTGGGCCGGGGGCAGGGCTGGGGCTGGGGGCTGGGATGGGGCTGGGTCCAGGGCTGGGTCTGGGCTAGGGCAGGGCTGGGGCTGGGGATGGGCTGGGGCTGGGTCCAGGGCTGTGGCTGGGCTGTGGCTGGAGCTGGGCTGGGGTTGAGGGTGGGGCTGGGGCTGCGCTAGGGCTGGGCTGGGTCCGGGGCTGCGACTGGGGCCGGGGATGGAGCCGTGAGTGGGGCTTGGCTGTGGCTGGGGCTGGGGTTGGGCCGGGGCAGGGCTGGGTCTGGGCTGGGGATGAGGCTGGGGTGGGGCTGGGGCTGGGTCCAGGGCAGGGGCTGGGCTGGGGCTGGGGCTGGGCTGCGTCTAGGGCTGGGGCTGTGCTGGTGCTCTGCTAGGCTTGAGGCTGGGCCTTGGGCTGAGGTTGGGTTGGCGCGGGGCTGGGGCTGGGGCTGGAACCAAGGCACGGGCAGGGCTGGGGCTGGGGCTGGAGCCAGGGCTGGGGCTGGAGCCAGGGCTGGGGCAGGAGCCAGGGCTGGGGCAGGGCTGAGGTCCAGCCAGGGGCTGGGGCTGGGGCGGGGCTGGAGCTGGGGCAGCGCTGGGGTTAGGCTTGGGCTGGGCCTGGGGCTGGGCTGGGGCTGGGGCTGGGGACAGGGCTGGGGCCAGGCTGGGGCTGGGGCTGGGGCTGGTCTGGGCTGGGGCTAGGGCTGGGCTGAGGGCACGGCTGGGCTAGGCCTGGGGCTGGGGCAGGGCTAGGTTAGGGCTGGGCTGGGGCTGGGGCTGGGGCCGGGGGTGGGTCTGTGGCTGGGGCTGGGTCCAGGGCTGGGGCAGGGCTGTGGCTGGGGTTGGGCTGGGGATGGGGCTGGGGCTGGGCTGTGGCTGGGGCTGGGCTAAGGGCTGGGCTGGGCCCGGGGCTAAGACTGCGGCTGGATCCAGGGCTGGGGCTGGGCTGTGGCTGGGGCTGGAGCTGGGGCTGGGCTGGGGCTGGGTCCAGGTCAGGGGCTGGGCAGGGGCTGGGGCTGGGCCGGGGCAGGGCTGGGGAAGGGGCTGGGGCCAGAGCTGGGGCAGGGCTGGGGCTGGGCCTGGGCTGGGTTCGGTGCAGGGCTGGGGCTGGGGCAGGGCTTGGCCGGGCTGGGACCGGGGCTGGGCTGGGGTAGGGCTGGCACAGGTCTAGGTCTGGGGCTGGGCTGGGGCCGAGTCTGGGGCCGGGGCTGGGGCCGGGGAAGGGGCAGGGCTGGGGCAGGGCTGGAACTGGGGCTGGGCTGGGGCCAAGGTTGGGGCTGGGGCTGGGCTGGTGGCGAGGGTGGGGCTGGGGCTGGGGCTGTGGCTGCGGACAGGGCTGGAGCTAGGGCTGAGGTAGGGGTAGGGCTGGGGCTGGATTGGGGCCAGGGCTGGGGCAGGACTAGGCTTGAGGCTGGGCCTTGGGCTGGGGCTGGGTTGGCGCAGGGCTGGGGCTGGGGCTGGAACCAAGGCTTGGGCAGGGCTGGGGCTGGGGCTGGGGCTGGAGCCAGGGTTGGGGCAGAAGCCAGGGCTGGGGCAGGGCTGAGGTCAGGCCTGGGGCTACGGCTGGGGCACGGCTGGGGCTAGGCTGGGGCAGGGGCTGGGACTGGGCTGTGGCTGGGGCTGGGCTGAGGGCAGGGCTGGGGCTGGAGGCTGGGATGGGGCAGGACTGGGACTGGGGCAGGGGCACGGGCCGAGGCTGGCGACAGGGCTAGGGCAGGAGCTATGGCAGGGCTGGGGCCAGGCTGGGGCTGGGCTGGGGATGAGGCTGGGGTGGGGCTGGGGCTCGGTACAGGGCAGGGGCTGGGCTGGGGCTGGGGATGAGGCTGGGGCAGGGCTGGGGCAGGGCTGGGGCTGAGGCTGGGTCCAGGGTGGGGCTGGGGCTGGGCTGGGGGCAGGGCTGGGGCTGGGCGGTGGCTGGGGCTGGCCTGGGGCTGGGCTGGGGCTGGGATTGGGTCCAGGGCATGGGCTGGACTGGGGCTGGGGCTAGGCTGGGGCAGGGCTGGGGCTGGGCTGGGGCTGGGACTGGGTCCAGGGTGGGGCTGTGTCCAGGGCTGGAGCAGGACTGGGTCCAGGGCAGGGGCTGGGCTGGGGCTTGGGCTGGACTGGGGCCAAGGTTGGGGCTGGGGCTGGGCTGGTGGCGAGGGTGGGGCTGGGGCTGGGGCTGTGGCTGCGGACAGGGCTGGAGCTAGGGCTGAGGTAGGGGTAGGGCTGGGGCTGGATTGGGGCCAGGGCTGGGGCAGGACTAGGCTTGAGGCTGGGCCTTGGGCTGGGGCTGGGTTGGCGCAGGGCTGGGGCTGGGGCTGGAACCAAGGCTTGGGCAGGGCTGGGGCTGGGGCTGGGGCTGGAGCCAGGGTTGGGGCAGAAGCCAGGGCTGGGGCAGGGCTGAGGTCAGGCCTGGGGCTACGGCTGGGGCACGGCTGGGGCTAGGCTGGGGCAGGGGCTGGGACTGGGCTGTGGCTGGGGCTGGGGCCAGGGCTGGGGCCAGGCTGTGTCTGGGGCTGGGCTGAGGGCAGGGCTGGGGCTGGAGGCTGGGATGGGGCAGGACTGGGACTGGGGCAGGGGCACGGGCCGAGGCTGGCGACAGGGCTAGGGCAGGAGCTAGGGCAGGGCTGGGGCCAGGCTGGGGCTGGGCTGGGGATGAGGCTGGGGTGGGGCTGGGGCTCGGTCCAGGGCAGGGGCTGGGCTGGGGCTGGGGCTGAGGCTGGGGCAGGGCTGGGGCAGGGCTGGGGCTGAGGCTGGGTCCAGGGTGGGGCTGGGGCTGGGCTGGGGGCAGGGCTGGGGCTGGGCGGTGGCTGGGGCTGGCCTGGGGCTGGGCTGGGGCTGGGATTGGGTCCAGGGCAGGGGCTGGACTGGGGCTGGGGCTAGGCTGGGGCAGGGCTGGGGCTGGGCTGGGGCTGGGACTGGGTCCAGGGTGGGGCTGTGTCCAGGGCTGGGGCAGGACTGGGTCCAGGGCAGGGGCTGGGCTGGGGCTGGGGCTGGGCTAGGGCTGGGCTGGGTCCGGCGCTGCGACTGGGGCCGGGGATGGAGCCGTGAGTGGGGCTTGGCTGTGGCTGGGGCTGGGGTTGGGCCGGGGCAGGGCTGGGTCTGGGCTGGGGATGAGGCTGGGGTGGGGCTGGGGCTGGGTCCAGGGCAGGGGCTGGGCTGGGGCTGGGGCTGGGCTGGGTCTAGGGCTGGGGCTGTGCTGGTGCTCTGCTAGGCTTGAGGCTGGGCCTTGGGCTGAGGCTGGGTTGGCGCGGGGCTGGGGCTGGGGCTGGAACCAAGGCTTGGGCAGGGCTGGGGCTGGGGCTGGAGCCAGGGCTGGGGCAGGAGCCAGGGCTGGGGCAGGGCTGAGGTCCGGCCAGGGGCTGGGGCTGGGGCGGGGCTGGAGCTGGGGCAGCGCTGGGGTTAGGCTTGGGCTGGGCCTGGGGCTGGGCTGGGCTGGGGCTGGGGACAGGGCTGGGGCCAGGCTGGGGCTGGGGCTGGGGCTGGTCTGGGCTGGGGCTAGGGCTGGGCTGAGGGCACGGCTGGGCTAGGCCTGGGGCTGGGGTAGGGCTAGGTTAGGGCTGGGCTGGGGCTGGGGCTGGGGCCGGGGGTGGGGCTGTGGCTGGGGCTGGGTCCAGGGCTGGGGCAGGGCTGTGGCTGGGGTTGGGCTGGGGATGGGGCTGGGGCTGGGCTGTGGCTGGGGCTGGGCTAAGGGCTGGGCTGGGCCCGGGGCTAAGACTGCGGCTGGATCCAGGGCTGGGGCTGGGCTGTGGCTGGGGCTGGAGCTGGGGCTGGGCTGGGGCTGGGTCCAGGTCAGGGGCTGGGCAGGGGCTGGGGCTGGGCCGGGGCAGGGCTGGGGAAGGGGCTGGGGCCAGAGCTGGGGCAGGGCTGGGGCTGGGCCTGGGCTGGGTTCAGTGCAGGGCTGGGGCTGGGGCAGGGCTTGGCCAGGCTGGGACCGGGGCTGGGCTGGGGTAGGGCTGGCACAGGTCTAGGCCTGGGGCTGGGCTGGGGCCGAGTCTGGGGCCGGGGCTGGGGCCGGGGCAGGGGCAGGGCTGGGGCAGGGCTGGAACTGGGGCTGGGCTGGGGCCAAGGTTGGGGCTGGGTTCGGCTGAGGGGTGGGGCTTGGTCCAGGGCTGGGGCTGGGCTGGGGCTGGGGATGAGGCTGGGGCAGGCTGGGGCAGGGCTGGGGCTGAGGCTGGGTCCAGGGTGGGGCTGGGTCTGGGCTGGGGGCAGGGCTGGGGCTGGGCGGTGGCTGGGGCTGGCCTGGGGCTGGGCTGGGGCTGGGATTGGGTCCAGGGCAGGGGCTGGACTGGGGCTGGGGCTAGGCTGGGGCAGGGCTGGGGCTGGGCTGGGGCTGGGACTGGGTCCAGGGTGGGGCTGTGTCCAGGGCTGGGGCAGGACTGGGTCCAGGGCAGGGGCTGGGCTGGGGCTGGGGCTGGGCTGGGGCCAAGGTTGGGGCTGGGGCTGGGCTGGTGGCGAGGCTGGGGCTGGGGCTGGGGCTGTGGCTGCGGACAGGGCTGGAGCTAGGGCTGAGGTAGGGGTAGGGCTGGGGCTGGATTGGGGCCAGGGCTGGGGCAGGACTAGGCTTGAGGCTGGGCCTTGGGCTGGGGCTGGGTTGGCTCAGGGCTGGGGCTGGGGCTGGAACCATGGCTTGGGCAGGGCTGGGGCTGGGGCTGGGGCTGGAGCCAGGGTTGGGGCAGAAGCCAGGGCTGGGGCAGGGCTGAGGTCAGGCCTGGGGCTACGGCTGGGGCACGGCTGGGGCTAGGCTGGGGCAGGGGCTGGGACTGGGCTGTGGCTGGGGCTGGGGCCAGGGCTGGGGCCAGGCTGTGTCTGGGGCTGGGCTGAGGGCAGGGCTGGGGCTGGAGGCTGGGATGGGGCAGGACTGGGACTGGGGCAGGGGCACGGGCCGAGGCTGGCGACAGGGCTAGGGCAGGAGCTAGGGCAGGGCTGGGGCCAGGCTGGGGCTGGGCTGGGGATGAGGCTGGGGTGGGGCTGGGGCTCGGTCCAGGGCAGGGGCTGGGCTGGGGCTGGGGATGAGGCTGGGGCAGGGCTGGGGCAGGGCTGGGGCTGAGGCTGGGTCCAGGGTGGGGCTGGGGCTGGGCTGGGGGCAGGGCTGGGGCTGGGCGGTGGCTGGGGCTGGCCTGGGGCTGGGCTGGGGCTGGGATTGGGTCCAGGGCAGGGGCTGGACTGGGGCTGGGGCTAGGCTGGGGCAGGGCTGGGGCTGGGCTGGGGCTGGGACTGGGTCCAGGGTGGGGCTGTGTCCAGGGCTGGGGCAGGACTGGGTCCAGGGCAGGGGCTGGGCTGGGGCTGGGGCTGGGCTGGGGCCAAGGTTGGGGCTGGGGCTGGGCTGGTGGCGAGGGTGGGGCTGGGGCTGGGGCTGTGGCTGCGGACAGGGCTGGAGCTAGGGCTGAGGTAGGGGTAGGGCTGGGGCTGGATTGGGGCCAGGGCTGGGGCAGGACTAGGCTTGAGGCTGGGCCTTGGGCTGGGGCTGGGTTGGCGCAGGGCTGGGGCTGGGGCTGGAACCAAGGCTTGGGCAGGGCTGGGGCTGGGGCTGGGGCTGGAGCCAGGGTTGGGGCAGAAGCCAGGGCTGGGGCAGGGCTGAGGTCAGGCCTGGGGCTACGGCTGGGGCACGGCTGGGGCTAGGCTGGGGCAGGGGCTGGGACTGGGCTGTGGCTGGGGCTGGGGCCAGGGCTGGGGCCAGGCTGTGTCTGGGGCTGGGCTGAGGGCAGGGCTGGGGCTGGAGGCTGGGATGGGGCAGGACTGGGACTGGGGCAGGGGCACGGGCCGAGGCTGGCGACAGGGCTAGGGCAGGAGCTAGGGCAGGGCTGGGGCCAGGCTGGGGCTGGGCTGGGGATGAGGCTGGGGTGGGGCTGGGGCTCGGTCCAGGGCAGGGGCTGGGCTGGGGCTGGGGCTGAGGCTGGGGCAGGGCTGGGGCAGGGCTGGGGCTGAGGCTGGGTCCAGGGTGGGGCTGGGGCTGGGCTGGGGGCAGGGCTGGGGCTGGGCGGTGGCTGGGGCTGGCCTGGGGCTGGGCTGGGGCTGGGATTGGGTCCAGGGCAGGGGCTGGACTGGGGCTGGGGCTAGGCTGGGGCAGGGCTGGGGCTGGGCTGGGGCTGGGACTGGGTCCAGGGTGGGGCTGTGTCCAGGGCTGGGGCAGGACTGGGTCCAGGGCAGGGGCTGGGCTGGGGCTGGGGCTGGGCTGGGGCCGAGGGTGGGGCAGGGGCAAAGGCTGGGGCTGAGGGCAGGGCTGGGCTAGGGCTGGGGCTGGGGCAGGGGCCGGGGCTGGGGACAGGGCTGGGTCCAGAGCTGGGGCAGGGCTGCGGCCAGGCTGGGGCTGGGCAGGGCAGGGGCTGGGGCAGGGCTGGGCTACGGCTGGGCTGGGACCGGGGATGGGTCCGGGGGTGGGGCTGTGGCTGGGGCTGGGCTGGGGCAGGGCTGGGGCAGGGCTGGGCTGGAGCTGGGCCGGGGCAGGGCTGGGCTGGGGCAGGGCTGGGCTGTGGCCGGGGCAGCACTGGGCCTGGGCTGGGGATGAGGCTGGGTTGGGGCTGGGGCTGGGTCCAGGGCAGGGGCTGGGCTGGGGCTGGGGCTGGTGCTGGGTCTAGGGCTGGGGCTGTGCTGGTGCTGTGCTGGGTGTTGGCTGGGGACTAGGGCTGGGGCAGGGCTGACGCAGGGCTGGGCCTGGGCTGGGGGCACGGGCTGGGGGCACGGGCTGGGGGCAGGGGCTGGGGCCTTGGGTAGGGCTGGGACTGAGGTTGGGGCCGGGGCTGGGGCTTGAGTAGGCTGGAGGCTGGGACTTGGGCTGGGGCTGGGGATAGGTCTGGGCTGGGGGCATGGCTGGGGCTGGGTTGGGGGCAGGGCTGGGGTTGGGGCTGGGGCTGGGGCTGGGGCAGGACTGAGGCTGGGGCAGGGCTGGGGCTGGGGCTGGGGCTGGGGCTGGGGCTGGGGCAGGGCTGGGGCTGGGTTGGCGGCAGGGCTGGGGCTGGGGCTGGGGCCGGGGCTGGGGCAGGACTGAGTCTGGGGCAGGGCTGGGGCTGGGGCTGGGACTGGGGCTGGGGCAGGGCTGGGGCTGGGGCTGGGGCTGGGGCAGGGCTGGGGCTCGGCTGGGGGCAAGGATGAGGTTTGGGCTAGGGCTAGGCTGGGGCTGGGCCTGGGGCTGGACTGTGGCTGGGGCTCGGGACAGGGCTGGGGCCAGTCTGGGTCTGGGGCTGGGCCGGGGGCAGGGCTGGGGCTGGGGGCTGGGATGGGGCTGGGTCCAGGGCTGGGTCTGGGCTAGGGCAGGGCTGGGGCTGGGGATGGGCTGTGGCTGGGTCCAGGGCTGTGGCTGGGCTGTGGCTGGAGCTGGGCTGGGGTTGAGGGTGGGGCTGGGGCTGGGCTAGGGCTGGGCTGGGTCCGGGGCTGCGACTGGGGCCGGGGATGGAGCCGTGAGTGGGGCTTGGCTGGGGCTGGGGCTGGGGTTGGGCCGGGGCAGGGCTGGGTCTGGGCTGGGGATGAGGCTGGGGTGGGGCTGGGGCTGGGTCCAGGGCAGGGGCTGGGCTGGGGCTGGGGCTGGGCTGGGTCTAGGGCTGGGGCTGTGCTGGTGCTCTGCTAGGCTTGAGGCTGGGCCTTGGGCTGAGGCTGGGTTGGCGCGGGGCTGGGGCTTAGGCTGGAACCAAGGCACGGGCAGGGCTGGGGCTGGGGCTGGAGCCAGGGCTGGGGCAGGAGCCAGGGCTGGGGCAGGGCTGAGGTCCGGCCAGGGGCTGGGGCTGGGGCGGGGCTGGGGCTGGGGCAGCGCTGGGGTTAGGCTTGGGCTGGGCCTGGGGCTGGGCTGGGCTGGGCTGGGGCTCGGGACAGGGCTGGGGCCAGGCTGGGGCTGGGGCTGGGGCTGGTCTGGGCTGGGGCTAGGGCTGGGCTGAGGGCACGGCTGGGCTAGGCCTGGGGCTGGGGCAGGGCTAGGTTAGGGCTGGGCTGGGGCTGGGGCTGGGGCCGGGGGTGGGGCTGTGGCTGGGGCTGGGTCCAGGGCTGGGGCAGGGCTGTGGCTGGGGTTGGGCTGGGGATGGGGCTGGGGCTGGGCTGTGGCTGGGGCTGGGCTAAGGGCTGGGCTGGGCCCGGGGCTAAGACTGCGGCTGGATCCAGGGCTGGGGCTGGGCTGTGGCTGGGGCTGGAGTACTGCAAGAAGGGGGCCGCTTTAACGACCAATTTGATCAGCGGATTCCACTTTATTGAGCATCAGACACATCTTATATACAGTTTGCTATAATTATGCCCACTTGGCAACATACTATTGGTTGCTCTCTAAAAGGTTACATCATTGTTTTCACAACTCTGTGGAATTCTTCTATCCGGCCTAATTGCTCTCTTTCCCAGATCTCGCCTCTTCCTTATCTCGCTTGCCTCCCATCTCAGGGGCAGCTGGACTTCAGCATACCAAGCAATCAGCACTTTCTCACATCTCCTCTCCGCCAGTATATTATCAACAGAGAATTCTTCAAGGCCTGAATTGCACAGGTGTTCCTGGGACCCATGTCCCCTCTTGTCCGACAACAATTCCCCCGTTTTTCTTTTGTGCAAGTAAGGCCTTGGAAGTTATTCTTTGAACACTTTGCATAATACAATTATAAACAAGTTTAACAATAATCAAAATGAGTACAATAATACCTAAGAACCTTAAAACTTACTACTATAATTAACAAACATATTTACATTAAGTCTGGGTATCCCTATCAGACACGTCTGAAAAAGTTCAATCAATTCATTATTACCTGTTATGTTGCACGTCTATTTTCTCTAGGATGGTCAAAAATCATAATTTGTTTAATGGTAGCAAGATTTCTTTAATCTGTAAAGGTAGATCTGGCCAGGCTCTAGCTTCACAGACAGAAAACTTGCAGGCAATCAGCAAGAGCAAAAGAGCTTCATTGCTTTGCCCAATATAAAATTACCCATAATAATGTGTTTTTGGTCATCCTAGTAATACTAATCTCTTATTGGTACCAACTTCACCCAAAAAGCAACCTTACAATAGTTTTCTTCATCTTATATAGTTTCATCATCTATATAAGCAAACTTATGCTAAATAGAAGGGAGGCATATGATAGTCTTAGAATAGGTGGTCAAATCCCTTCTCCCTACATTCAGTGTGGTAAGGGTCAGAGCATCCACTTTCACACATGCTCAATTGTGCAGGCTTCTTATCTGAAGAAAACAAATTCCTAGTTCTGAATGTTTATCTTTAAGACAGCTCCTTCTCAGCCGTGATGTCTCCAATTAACCAGACAGTGTCCTTGCAAGTCTGCAAGATAGGTTTCTTTCTCTTTGTCCTCTAAACAGGCCTTACAAGATCCTGACCCTTAATCCCAGTGCACTCTAAGTCTTACAATTTTAACACAAATCACCAGTATATTCATCACAATTCCCCCCCCTTTTTTTTTTTTTTTTCTTTGTCACCATTGATTTGTGTTAAAATTTCCAGATATTTCAGAACCTTCTTAATTGGATCATAATTAAGTTCATCTGTTCTGATCACATTCTGATCATAATTCTCTACTTGTAACTCATTGACATGAGCAATCTTACTTAAAGGTCTTAGTATTTTGTAACAACAATTGCAGAGTATTATGCATAGCAATATTACAATTGTTCCAACAATATTACAAACAAATGTTTAAGCCAATTTAGATTTGGTAACCAGAAAGTTAATTTATCCCCTATTTCTTTAAATCCACAAGAAGTATCATCTAAAGAAATCTGATGTAATATCTGATTGTGGTTTACAATCGCCTGTAAATCTGTTTCCACTCATTTATCTAGATTAACATAACTACAACTACACATACACCCTCTTCCTTAACATATAAAAAATCCAAAGCTAATCTATTCTGAGTAGATATTTTCGAGAGACTATTGATTTCAATTTGCTGCACTTTTATTGCATCTGTGCTTGCATTTACTATGATTTCAACTGTAGCAGAAAAATTTACTATTGCTTTTTCAAGTCCAAGTCTTTTCTCTCCGGTCTGATCAAGATTCCACACATGGGAACGTGGTTTTTGATTTCGATTGGACTACTTATGTACAAATAGGGTTAGGATCAAAATTAGGCTCCACCAAGTATATGTGAACTCTGCCTCCTCGGCCTGCTGGGGTGCAACCAGCAGCCGGGTGTATTTTCTTCTCGGCAGCAGTTACATTCTTCAGGAGCCCTACAGATTTTTTAACTCCTTAACCCACTTCAAAATTCCATTTGGAGTCTCTTCTCTACTTCCTTGGTTAGTTTGTTTACCATTTCCCATTGTGCTTTTGTTATTTCAATTCCTCTGCCTTCAAAATCTTATGTCTCTTACTTTTCCTTTTACTAATCCTTTTAATTATTCCTGATATTTCCCAACTAAAATTTCTCTAGTCTTTATTTCCCACTTATGCCAATCTCTTTCAATAATTTTCCATGGGGATTTAAATCCTTTTTCTCACCACAAAATAGGTTTTCTGTATTTACCAGTCCAAACTGCCTATTTTCAAATTCATCATTCAGGACAAAATATTTTTTGATTGATGCTTTTGACCCCAGATTATCATAATAGTTATTGTGATCGATGTTCGACTTCATGGGAAATGCTGTTTCCCCTTAGTCTTGGTTCTTCTGCATATTAGTGAAGGAATAGTTGTTAAAATTAATACCTATTTACTACAAACCTTAACTTATGCTAATACTAAAAATCCTTAAAACCTTAAAAAACTATGTTAAAATTAATCCATCAAATCAGTGTCTAAAAAGAAATAAAATTGTTACATTAACTAAAAAACACTTTCCAAAATTAAAACCTGTTTATACATTCCTTAACTATATTACATGGAGCTCCTTTGAAATGCCTAGGCAGACAACTAAGAAGGTTCGAACCAAAAGAAAATCTTACAATTTGAACTCTTAACTAAGTGCATACACCTTACTGCAATTACTATGTACTAAGTACTTATAAATACCAAATGCTTACTTATTCATTATGCTTATTAGAAAAACTTAACAAAAATCTAAATAACAAATCTCTGAAAGACGTTACAATCAGAAATGACAAAATGAGTACTGTTGCTTTAAATCAAAACAGAGTAGTGCGGCTAAAGCCGCTGCGGGGGAAAGGGGTGGGGGCTGCTGCCGTGGCAGCTGCTCCGCTGCTACTGTCGGTGCTGTCGGTGTCGGTGGTGCGTCAGCCGGTACCGCCTTGGTCGGAGCCGTCGGTATCCGCGGGGGCCGGCAGGGCTCGCGGGAGGAGAGCGGTGGCAGGAACGCTGTAACCGCGAGCCTCCAAGCGCTCCATTTTTTCTAAGAGGGGCCGTAAAGCAAAGTCGGCGCTGTTTGAATTCCTCGCTGCCGGTATTGTCTTCCGAATCCGAGCCGTCGCTGGCGATGTCAGAGGAAGGTTCCCCGCTGTGTGCTAACGGCAGTGGTGACGGCTGGTAAACGCGGTGTGGTCGCCGCAGGATGTATCGGGGGCGGCCCCGGTCGATCGGTCGATAGATCTCAGACACATCTTTCAGCTGCAACTCAGATACACCTGGCGCTGCATCTCGTCCTGATAAAGTTGCTCTAACTGCAGCAGCCATTCGCTGTTTCAGTTCGTAGGTTTTAACACAGTTCATGCATTCTCGCCACGACTTTCGCAGCTTTATAGCAGTTTTATCACCATCTATAACCAAGTCCCACAACTTGTTCCTGTATTCTCTCCAACAAGCTTCATCAAAATAACTTTCTCCGCTAGGGAAATGCCCTAAAGCGGATCTATGGGCCAAAAGTCCAGGCATTGCTTTAGACGATATCTCCGCCTTACGCTTTTCGATGACACTGTATTTCGCCTGATGACAGCTTATAGGGTCGGCCTTGCCCTTTCGAGTTTGTGCGCAAAGGTACTAAGGCTGCCATAACCTGCTGACTATGCTCAAGCTGTTTTGTCATTGTCATTGACAACACCTCAGCCTGTTTTTGTAATCCCTTATCAATCACCTCCGTCAGCATGGCCATCGGATTGCTTGGCAAGTCCTGAGCCCTCTGCAACAATTCGGCTACCGTCCATCTAGGATCTGCTGATGTAATAAGCTGTTGCGTCTGCTGGTTCCCATTCTGCATTAAACACTGCCTTAAAATTGCCTCTCGGATACCTTCTCCTACGCTTGCTGCTCTAAGTGCGGCAAGCAACTTATCCACAAATTCACCAAGAGGTTTCTGTCTACCTTGCTTAGTTCCCATATAGTGAGGATTTGCATTTCCATCCTTCTGCTTGTCAAAAGCCATCCTTACTATCTGGGCTGATGCTTGCAAAACAGGCGGCTGTAAAAGTGCCTGTAACTCTGGTCTCTCATACTGTCCCGTTCCACACAACTGGTCTACTGTTACATCAAATAGTGGGTCGTTTTGCTGTCTTTGTACTCCAGCTGATTGTCTAGCTAGGTGTTCCCACTCATTCAAAAATGTCATAAATTGAGATGCTGTTAGGATCAGCTTCATAACATTATAAGAATCTCTAGGTAACATATTATAGTTCATGTAAATAAAATCAATCATCTGTCTACCTGGTTCAGATTGAACCCCAAATTGACTCGCAGTCTGTCTTAATTGAGATAACAATTTCCATGGCAATTGGGTTACATCAGCCTGAAAAACATTTTGCTCCCCAGGGACCTGTGTATACATCACTGGAAAAGCTTGATGTGAAGCAGCCAGCTGGCTAAGCCCTTCCTGATCTCCTTCGGCATTTAAGTGTTCTGCAACCTTTCGCCAATACTCTGCGTGCTTTCTTACATGATCTTTAACACCACCTCCAGGATCTATCGCCCTGTTTGTCTCCTCTCCCTCACTTACTTTCTCCTCCTGTACAATTTGCTCAGCTAAAAGATACGGGGAAGGCTCCTCAGCAGAGTCCTGTGTTACAGATTGTAATTCGACTCTGCCACCTAACCCTTTTACACACGCAGCCTTCTCCTTTCTTAAATAATCCTGAACCTCTTCTGACAAAGGCAACCCAGCATGTGTAACACTTGCTCCATTTGGGTCCGTATAATCTAATCGTACCCTGGCTTGATAAGCTGCCATTTGCTCAGCACGATGCTGATCCAGTGCTGTCATAACCATCTTCCACCATTTTCCACACTCCTTTGCTCGTTTTTCATCATCTAAGCCATGCAGCCACAAGTCTTGTCCAGACTTTTTCCACTGCAATCTTTCAAACACCTCATTTGGGTCCTTAAAATATCCTAACTCTTCTGCATAGCTTAACAGCGGCACCAACTCCTTTGTAAAATTTAACTTACACTGTCGCTTTTCTAAAAAGCATATAAATAAATCATACGCTGCCTGCCTATCCATATCCGTATTTAAACGTTAATACCTGTGCGCACAGACCTCGTTTAAGCAGTTTCCGGCTCTACAGCGTCTTCAGCTTCAAGGCTGTCTTCCCTTTTCTTGCAGCCTCCGGTACTGCTATCCCGGGCCGGCCGTCTTCTTGCCTCCCGGCTTACTGCGAATCTCCCAACGTCCCGAAGAACTTCTTAAACCCTAATGTTTGTCTTCATTAGGGTCCCGTGTTCGAGCGCCACTTACTGCAAGAAGGGGGCCGCTTTAACGACCAATTTGATCAGCGGATTCCACTTTATTGAGCATCAGACACATCTTATATACAGTTTGCTATAATTATGCCCACTTGGCAACATACTATTGGTTGCTCTCTAAAAGGTTACATCATTGTTTTCACAACTCTGTGGAATTCTTCTATCCGGCCTAATTGCTCTCTTTCCCAGATCTCGCCTCTTCCTTATCTCGCTTGCCTCCCATCTCAGGGGCAGCTGGACTTCAGCATACCAAGCAATCAGCACTTTCTCACATCTCCTCTCCGCCAGTATATTATCAACAGAGAATTCTTCAAGGCCTGAATTGCACAGGTGTTCCTGGGACCCATGTCCCCTCTTGTCCGACAACACTGGAGCTGGGGACTAGGGCTGGGGCAGGGCTGACGCAGGGCTGGGGCTCGGCTGGGGGCAAGGATGAGGTTTGGGCTAGGGCTAGGCTGGGGCTGGGCCTGGGGCTGGACTGTGGCTGGGGCTCGGGACAGGGCTGGGGCCAGTCTGGGTCTGGGGCTGGGCCGGGGGCAGGGCTGGGGCTGGGGGCTGGGATGGGGCTGGGTCCAGGGCTGGGTCTGGGCTAGGGCAGGGCTGGGGCTGGGGATGGGCTGTGGCTGGGTCCAGGGCTGTGGCTGGGCTGTGGCTGGAGCTGGGCTGGGGTTGAGGGTGGGGCTGGGGCTGGGCTAGGGCTGGGCTGGGTCCGGGGCTGCGACTGGGGCCGGGGATGGAGCCGTGAGTGGGGCTTGGCTGTGGCTGGGGCTGGGGTTGGGCCGGGGCAGGGCTGGGTCTGGGCTGGGGATGAGGCTGGGGTGGGGCTGGGGCTGGGTCCAGGGCAGGGGCTGGGCTGGGGCTGGGGCTGGGCTGCGTCTAGGGCTGGGGCTGTGCTGGTGCTCTGCTAGGCTTGAGGCTGGGCCTTGGGCTGAGGCTGGGTTGGCGCGGGGCTGGGGCTGGGGCTGGAACCAAGGCACGGGCAGGTCTGGGGCTGGGGCTGGAGCCAGGGCTGGGGCTGGAGCCAGGGCTGGGGCAGGAGCCAGGGCTGGGGCAGGGCTGAGGTCCAGCCAGGGGCTGGGGCTGGGGCGGTGCTGGAGCTGGGGCAGCGCTGGGGTTAGGCTTGGGCTGGGCCTGGGGCTGGGCTGGGGCTGGGGCTGGGGACAGGGCTGGGGCCAGGCTGGGGCTGGGGCTGGGGCTGGTCTGGGCTGGGGCTAGGGCTGGGCTGAGGGCACGGCTGGGCTAGGCCTGGGGCTGGGGCAGGGCTAGGTTAGGGCTGGGCTGGGGCTGGGGCCGGGGGTGGGGCTGTGGCTGGGGCTGGGTCCAGGGCTGGGGCAGGGCTGTGGCTGGGGTTGGGCTGGGGATGGGGCTGGGGCTGGGCTGTGGCTGGGGCTGGGCTAAGGGCTGGGCTGGGCCCGGGGCTAAGACTGCGGCTGGATCCAGGGCTGGGGCTGGGCTGTGGCTGGGGCTGGAGCTGGGGCAGGGCTGGGGCTGGGCCTGGGCTGGGTTCGGTGCAGGGCTGGGGCTGGGGCAGGGCTTGGCCGGGCTGGGACCGGGGCTGGGCTGGGGTAGGGCTGGCACAGGTCTAGGCCTGGGGCTGGGCTGGGGCCGAGTCTGGGGCCGGGGCTGGGGCCGGGGCAGGGGCAGGGCTGGGGCAGGGCTGGAACTGGGGCTGGGCTGGGGCCAAGGTTGGGGCTGGGGCTGGGCTGGTGGCGAGGGTGTGGCTGGGGCTGGGGCTGGGGCTGCGGACAGGGCTGGAGCTAGGGCTGAGGTAGGGGTAGGGCTGGGGCTGGATTGGGGCCAGGGCTGGGGCAGGACTAGGCTTGAGGCTGGGCCTTGGGCTGGGGCTGGGTTGGCGCAGGACTGGGGCTGGGGCTGGAACCAAGGCTTGGGCAGGGCTGGGGCTGGGGCTGGGGCTGGAGCCAGGGTTGGGGCAGAAGCCAGGGCTGGGGCAGGGCTGAGGTCAGGCCTGGGGCTACGGCTGGGGCACGGCTGGGGCTAGGCTGGGGCAGGGGCTGGGACTGGGCTGTGGCTGGGGCTGGGCTGAGGGCAGGGCTGGGGCTGGAGGATGGGATGGGGCAGGACTGGGACTGGGGCAGGGGCACGGGCCGAGGCTGGCGACAGGGCTAGGGCAGGAGCTAGGGCAGGGCTGGGGCCAGGCTGGGGCTGGGCTGGGGATGAGGCTGGGGTGGGGCTGGGGCTCGGTCCAGGGCAGGGGCTGGGCTGGGGCTGGGGATGAGGCTGGGGCAGGGCTGGGGCAGGGCTGGGGCTGAGGCTGGGTCCAGGGTGGGGCTGGGGCTGGGCTGGGGGCAGGGCTGGGGCTGGGCGGTGGCTGGGGCTGGCCTGGGGCTGGGCTGGGGCTGGGATTGGGTCCAGGGCAGGGGCTGGACTGGGGCTGGGGCTAGGCTGGGGCAGGGCTGGGGCTGGGCTGGGGCTGGGACTGGGTCCAGGGTGGGGCTGTGTCCAGGGCTGGAGCAGGACTGGGTCCAGGGCCTGGGCTGGGCTGGGGCTGGGGCTGGGCTGGGGCCAAGGTTGGGGCTGGGGCTGGGCTGGTGGCGAGGGTGGGGCTGGGGCTGGGGCTGTGGCTGCGGACAGGGCTGGAGCTAGGGCTGAGGTAGGGGTAGGGCTGGGGCTGGATTGGGGCCAGGGCTGGGGCAGGACTAGGCTTGAGGCTGGGCCTTGGGCTGGGGCTGGGTTGGCGCAGGGCTGGGGCTGGGGCTGGAACCAAGGCTTGGGCAGGGCTGGGGCTGGGGCTGGGGCTGGAGCCAGGGTTGGGGCAGAAGCCAGGGCTGGGGCAGGGCTGAGGTCAGGCCTGGGGCTACGGCTGGGGCACGGCTGGGGCTAGGCTGGGGCAGGGGCTGGGACTGGGTTGTGGCTGGGGCTGGGGCCAGGGCTGGGGCCAGGCTGTGTCTGGGGCTGGGCTGAGGGCAGGGCTGGGGCTGGAGGCTGGGATGGGGCAGGACTGGGACTGGGGCAGGGGCACGGGCCGAGGCTGGCGACAGGGCTAGGGCAGGAGCTAGGGCAGGGCTGGGGCCAGGCTGGGGCTGGGCTGGGGATGAGGCTGGGGTGGGGCTGGGGCTCGGTCCAGGGCAGGGGCTGGGCTGGGGCTGGGGCTGAGGCTGGGGCAGGGCTGGGGCAGGGCTGGGGCTGAGGCTGGGTCCAGGGTGGGGCTGGGGCTGGGCTGGGGGCAGGGCTGGGGCTGGGCGGTGGCTGGGGCTGGCCTGGGGCTGGGCTGGGGCTGGGATTGGGTCCAGGGCAGGGGCTGGACTGGGGCTGGGGCTAGGCTGGGGCAGGGCTGGGGCTGGGCTGGGGCTGGGACCTGGGGTCCAGGGTGGGGCTGTGTCCAGGGCTGGGGCAGGACTGGGTCCAGGGCAGGGGCTGGGCTGGGGCTGGGGCTGGGCTGGGGCCAAGGTTGGGGGCTGGGGCTGTGCTGGTGCTGTGCTGGGTGTTGGCTGGGACTAGGGCTGGGGCAGGGCTGATGCAGGGCTGGGGCTGGCTGGGGGCAGGGGCTGGGGGCACGGGCTGGGGGCAGGGGCTGGGGCCTTGGGTAGGGCTGGGACTGAGGTTGGGGCCGGGGCTGGGGGCTTGAGTAGGCTGGAGGCTGGGACTTGGGCTGGGGCTGGGGACAGGTCTGGGCTGGGGGCATGGCTGGGGCTGGGTTGGGGGCAGGGCTGGGGTTGGGGCTGGGGCTGGGGCTGGGGCAGGACTGAGGCTGGGGCAGGGCTGGGGCTGGGGCTGGGACTGGGGCTGGGGCAGGGCTGGGGCTGGGGCTGGGGCTGGGGCAGGGCTGGGGCTCGGCTGGGGGCAAGGATGAGGTTTGGGCTAGGGCAAGGCTGGGGCTGGGCCTGGGGCTGGGCTGTGGCTGGGGCTCGGGACAGGGCTGGGGCCAGTCTGGGTCTGGGGCTGGGCCGGGGGCAGGGCTGGGGCTGGGGACTGGGATGGGGCCGGGTCCAGGGCTGGGTCTGGGCTAGGGCTGGGCTGGGGCTGGGGCTGGGCTGGGGCTGGGTCCAGGGCTGTGGCTGGGCTGTGGCTGGAGCTGGGCTGGGGTTGAGGGTGGGTCTGGGGCTGGGCTAGGGCTGGGCTGGGTCCGGGGCTGCGACTGGGGGCCGGGGATGGAGCCGTGAGTGGGGCTTGGCTGTGGCTGGGGCTGGGGTTGGGCCGGGGCAGGGCTGGGTCTGGGCTGGGGATGAGGCTGGGGTGGGGCTGGGGCTGGGTCCAGGGCAGGGGCTGGGCTGGGGCTGGGGCTGGGCTGGGTCTAGGGCTGGGGCTGTGCTGGTGCTCTGCTAGGCTTGAGGCTGGGCCTTGGGCTGAGGCTGGGTTGGCGCGGGGCTGGGGCTTAGGCTGGAACCAAGGCACGGGCAGGGCTGGGGCTGGGGCTGGAGCCAGGGCTGGGGCAGGAGCCAGGGCTGGGGCAGGGCTGAGGTCCGGCCAGGGGCTGGGGCTGGGGCGGGGCTGGAGCTGGGGCAGCGCTGGGGTTAGGCTTGGGCTGGGCCTGGGGCTGGGCTGGGCTGGGCTGGGGCTGGGGACAGGGCTGGGGCCAGGCTGGGGCTGGGGCTGGGGCTGGTCTGGGCTGGGGCTAGGGCTGGGCTGAGGGCACGGCTGGGCTAGGCCTGGGGCTGGGGCAGGGCTAGGTTAGGGCTGGGCTGGGGCTGGGGCTGGGGCCGGGGGTAGGGCTGTGGCTGGGGCTGGGTCCAGGGCTGGGGCAGGGCTGTGGCTGGGGTTGGGCTGGGGATGGGGCTGGGGCTGGGCTGTGGCTGGGGCTGGGCTAAGGGCTGGGCTGGGCCCGGGGCTAAGACTGCGGCTGGATCCAGGGCTGGGGCTGGGCTGTGGCTGGGGCTGGAGCTGGGGCTGGGCTGGGGCTGGGTCCAGGTCAGGGGCTGGGCAGGGGCTGGGGCTGGGCCGGGGCAGGGCTGGGGAAGGGGCTGGGGCCAGAGCTGGGGCAGGGCTGGGGCTGGGCCTGGGCTGGGTTCGGTGCAGGGCTGGGGCTGGGGCAGGGCTTGGCCGGGCTGGGACCGGGGCTGGGCTGGGGTAGGGCTGGCACAGGTCTAGGCCTGGGGCTGGGCTGGGGCCGAGTCTGGAGCCGGGGCTGGGGCCGGGGTAGGGGCAGGGCTGGGGCCGGGCTGGAACTGGGGCTGGGCTGGGGCCAAGGTTGGGGCTGGGGCTGGGCTGGTGGCGAGGGTGTGGCTGGGGCTGGGGCTGTGGCTGCGGACAGGGCTGGAGCTAGGGCTGAGGTAGGGGTAGGGCTGGGGCTGGATTGGGGCCAGGGCTGGGGCAGGACTAGGCTTGAGGCTGGGCCTTGGGCTGGGGCTGGGTTGGCGCAGGGCTGGGGCTGGGGCTGGAACCAAGGCTTGGGCAGGGCTGGGGCTGGGGCTGGAGCCAGGGGTGGGGCAGAAGCCAGGGCTGGGGCAGGGCTGAGGTCAGGCCTGGGGCTACGGCTGGGGCAGGGCTGGGGCTAGGCTGGGGCAGGGGCTGGGACTGGGCTGTGGCTGGGGCTGGGGCCAGGGCTGGGGCCAGGCTGTGTCTGGGGCTGGGCTGAGGGCAGGGCTGGGGCTGGAGGCTGGGATGGGGCAGGACTGGGACTGGGGCAGGGGCACGGGCCGAGGCTGGCGACAGGGCTAGGGCAGGAGCTAGGGCAGGGCTGGGGCCAGGCTGGGGCTGGGTTTGGCTGAGGGGTGGGGCTTGGTCCAGGGCTGGGGCTGGGCTAGGGCAGGGCTGGGGCTGGGGCTGGGCTGGGGCTGGAGATGGGCTGGGGCTGAGGGTGGGGTTGGGGCTGGGGCTGGGCTGGGGCTGGGCTAGGGCTGGGCTGGGGCCGGGGCTGCGACTGGGGCTGGATCCCGGGCTGTGGCTGGGGCTGGGCTGGTTCAGGGCTGGGGCTGGGCTGGAGCTGGGCCGGGGCAGGGCTGGGCTGGGGCAGGGCTGGGGCCGGGCTGGGGCTGGGTTCGGTGTAGGGCTGGGGCTGGGGCAGGGCTGGGCTGTGGCCGGGGATGGGGCCGTGAGTGGGATTTGGCTGGGGCTGGGGCTGGGGCTGGGCCGGGGCAGGGCTGGGCCTGGTCTGGGGATGAGGCTGGGGTGGGGCTGGGGCTGGGTCCAGGGCAGGGGCTGGGCTGGGGCTGGGGCTGGTGCTGTGCTGGTGCTGTGCTAGGTGTGGGCTGGGGACTAGGGCTGGGGCAGGGCTGACGCAGGGCTGGGGCTGGGCTGGTGGCAGGGGCTGGGGGCAGGGGCTGGGGCCTTGGGTAGGGCTGGGACTGAGGTTGGGGCCGGGGCTGGGGCTTGAGTAGGCTGGAGGCTGGGCCTTGGGCTGGGGCTGGGGACAGGTCTGGGCTGGGGGGCATGGCTGGGGCTGGGTTGGGGGCAGGGCTGGGGCTGGGGCTGGGGCCGGGGCTGGGGCAGGACTGAGACTGGGGCAGGGCTGGGGCTGGGGCTGAGGCTGGGGCAGGGCTGGGGCTGGGCTGGGGGCAAGGATGAGGTTTGGGCTGGGGCTGGGCCAGGGCTTGGGCTGGGCTGGGACCGGGGCTGAGCTGAGGGCAGGGCTGGGGCTGGGGGCTGGGATAGGGCAGGACTGGGACTGGGGCAGGGGCACGGGCCGAGGCTGGGGACAGGGCTATGGCTGGAGCTAGGGCAGGGCAGGGGCCAGGCTGGGGCTGGAGTTGGCTGAGGGGTGGGGCTTGGTCCAGGGCTGGGGCTGGGCGGTGCCTGGGGCTGGGCTGGGGCTGGGCTGGGGCTGAGGGTGGGTCTGGGGCTGGGCTGGGGCTGGGCTGGGGCCGGGGCTGCGACTGTGGCTGGGTCCAGGGCTGGGACTGGGCTGTGGTTGGGGCTGGGCTGGGGCTGGGCTGGGGCTGGGTCCAGGGCAGGGGCTGGGCTGGGGCTGGGGCTGGGCCGGGGCAGGGCTGGGACAGGGGCTGGGCTGGGGCCGAGCGTGGGGTGGGGCTGGGGCCGGGGTAGGGGCAGGGCTGGGGCAGGGCTTGAACTGGGGCTGGGCTGGGGCCAAGGTTGGGGCTGGGGCTGGGCTGGTGGCGAGGGTGGGTCTGGAGCTGGGGCTGGGGCTGCGGACAGGGCTGGGGCTAGGGCTGAGGTAGGGGTGGGGCTGGGGCTGGATTGGGGCCAGGGCTGGGGCAGGATTAGGCTTGAGGCTGGGCCTTAGGCTGGGGCTGGGTTGGGGTTAGGCTGGGGCTGGGCCTGGGACTGGGCTGTGGCTGGGGCTGGGGACAGGGCTGGGTCCAGTCTGGGTCTGGGGCTGCGCTGGGGGTCAGGGTTAGGGCTGGGGGCTGGGATGGGGCAGGACTGGGACTGGGGCTGGGGCACGGGCCGAGGCTGGGGACAGGGCTAGGGCTGGAGCTAGGGCAGGGCTGGGGCCAGGCTGGGGCTGGGTTCGGTGCAGGGCTGGGGCTGGGGCAGGGCGGGGGCTGGGGTAGGGCTGGGCTGGGGCAGGGGATGGGGCCGTGAGTGGGGCTTGGCAGGGGCCGGGGCTGGGGCCAGGGGTGGGGCTGGGGCAGGGGTGGGGACTGGGAGAGGGCTGGGGCTGGGGCTGGGTCCAGGGCTGGGGCTGGGCGGTGGCTGGGGCTGGGCTGGGGCAGGGCTGGGGCAGGGTCTGGGCTGGAGACAGGGACGGGGATGGGGCTGGGCTGGGCTGGGGCAGGGCTGGGCCTGGGCTGGGGATGAGGCAGGGCTGGGGCTGAGGCTGGGTCCAGGGTGGGGCTGGGGCTGGGCTGGGGGCAGGGCTGGGGCTGGGCGGTGGCTGGGCTGGGGCTGGGGCTGGGCTTGGGCTGGGATTGGGTCCAGGGCAGGGGCTGGACTGGTACTGGGGCTAGGCTGGGGCAGGGCTGGGGCTGGGCTGGGGCTGGGGCTGGGTCCAGGGTGGGGCTGTGTCCAGGGGTGGGGCAGGACTGGGTCCAGGGCAGGGGCTAGGCTGGGGCTGGGGCTGGGCTGGGGCCGGGGCTGAGGTAGGGGTGGGGCTGGGGCTGGATTGGGGCCAGGGCTGGGGCAGGATTAGGCTTGAGGCTGGGCCTTGGGCTGGGACTGGGTTGGCGCGGGGCTGGGGCTGGGGCTGGAACCAAGGCTTGGGCAGGGCTGGCGCTGGGGCTGGAGCCAGGGCTGGGGCAGGAGCCAGGGCTGGGGCAGGGCTGAGGTCCGGCCAGGGGCTGGGGCTGGGGCGGGGCTGGGCCGGGGCAGGGCTGGGGAAGGGGCTGGGGCTGGGGCTGAGGGCAGGGCTGGGCTACGGCTGAGGGTGGGGCTGGGGCTGGGCTGGGGCTGGGCTGGGGCTGGGGCTGGGCTGGAGCTGAGCCGGGGCAGGGCTTGGCTGGGCAGGGCTGGGGCCGGGCTGGGGCTGGGTTCGGTGTAGGGCTGGGCCTTGGGCAGGGGCTGGGCTGTGGCCGGGGATGGGGCCGTGAGTGGGATTTGGCTGGGGCTGGGGCTGGGGCTGGGGCTGGGCCGGGGCAGGGCTGGGCCTGGGCTGGGGATGAGGCTGGGGTGGGGCTGGGGCTGGGTCCAGGGCAGGGGCTGGGCTGGGGCTGGGGCTGGTGCTAGTGCTTGGTGCTGTGCTGGATGTGGGCTGGGGACTAGGGCTGGGGCAGGGCTGACGCAGGGCTGGGGCTGGGCTTGGGGCAAGGGCTGGGGGCAGGGGCTGGGGCCTTGGGTAGGGCTGGGACTGAGGTTGGGGCCGGGGCTGGGGCTTGAGTAGGCTGGAGGCTGGGCCTTGGGCTGGGGCTGGGGACAGGTCTGGGCTGGGGGCATGGCTGGGGGCTGGGTTGGGGGCAGGGCTGGGGCTGGGGCTGGGGCCGGGGCTGGGGCAGGACTGAGGCTGGGGCAGGGCTGGGGCTGGGGCTGAGGCTGGGGCAGGGCTGGGGCTGGGCTGGGGTCAAGGATGAGGTTTGGGCTGGGGCTGGGCCAGGGCTTGGGCTGGGCTGGGACCGGGGCTGGGCTGAGGGCAGGGCTGGGGCTGGGGGCTGGGATGGGGCAGGACTGGGACTGGGGCAGGGGCACAGGCCGAGCTGGGGACAGGGCTAGGGCTGGAGCTAGGGCAGGGCTGGGCCAGGCTGGGGCTGGATTTGGCTGAGGGGTGGGGCTTGCTCCAGGGCTGGGGCTGGGCCGGTGGCTTGGGCTGGGCTGGGGCTGGAGCTGGGCTGGGGCTGAGGGTGGGGCTGGGGCTGGCTGTGGCTGGGCTGGGGCTGGGCCGGGGCAGGGCTGGTTTGGGGCAGGGCTGGGGCCGGGCTGGGGCTGGGTTCGGTGCAGGGCTGGGGCTGGGGCAGGGCTGGGCTGGGTCCGGGGATGGGGCTGGGCCTGGGCAGGGCTGGGCCTGGGCTGGGGATGAGGCTGGGGTGGGGCTGGGGCTGGGTCCAGGCAGGGGCTGGGGTGGGGCTGTAGCTGGGCTGGGGCAGGGCTGGGGCTGGGTCTGGGCTGGGGACAGGGATGGGGATGGGGCTGGGCTGGGCTGGGGCAGGGCTGGGCTTGGGCTGGGGATGAGGCTGGGGTGGGGCTGGGGCCTCGGTCCAGGGCAGGGGCTGGGCTGGGGCTGGGGATGAGGTTGGGGCAGGGCTGGGGCAGGGCTGGGGCTGAGGCTGGGTCCAGGGTGGGGCTGGGGTTGGGCTGGGGCTGGGGCTGGGGCTGGGCTGGGCTGGGGCTGGGCTAGGGCTGGGCTGGGCCCGGGGCTAAGACTGCGGCTGGGTCCAGGGCTGGGGCTGGGCTTGTGGCTGGGGCTGGAGCTGGGGCTGGGCTGGGGCTGGGTCCAGGTCAGGGGCTGGGGCAGGGGCTGGGGCTGGGGCCGGGGCTGGGGCAGGACTGAGGCTGGGGCAGGGCTGGGGCTGGGGCTGAGGCTGGGGCAGGGCTGGGTCTGGGCTGGGGCTTGAGTAGGCTGGAGGCTGGGACTTGGGCTGGGGCTGGGGACAGGTCTGGGCTGGGGGCATGGCTGGGGCTGGGTTGGGGGCAGGGCTGGGGTTGGGGCTGGGGCTGGGGCTGGGGCAGGACTGAGGCTGGGGCAGGGCTGGGGCTGGGGCTGGGACTGGGGCTGGGGCAGGGCTGGGGCTGGGGCTGGGGCTGGGGCAGGGCTGGGGCTCGGCTGGGGGCAAGGATGAGGTTTGGGCTAGGGCAAGGCTGGGGCTGGGCCTGGGGCTGGGCTGTGGCTGGGGCTCGGGACAGGGCTGGGGCCAGTCTGGGTCTGGGGCTGGGCCGGGGGCAGGGCTGGGGCTGGGGACTGGGATGGGGCCGGGTCCAGGGCTGGGTCTGGGCTAGGGCTGGTCTGGGGCTGGGGCTGGGCTGGGGCTGGGTTCCAGGGCTGTGGCTGGGCTGTGGCTGGAGCTGGGCTGGGGTTGAGGGTGGGTCTGGGGCTGGGCTAGGGCTGGGCTGGGTCCGGGGCTGCGACTGGGGCCGGGGATGGAGCCGTGAGTGGGGCTTGGCTGTGGCTGGGGCTGGGGTTGGGCGGGGCAGGGCTGGGTCTGGGCTGGGGATGAGGCTGGGGTGGGGCTGGGGCTGGGTCCAGGGCAGGGGCTGGGCTGGGGCTGGGGCTGGGCTGGGTCTAGGGCTGGGGCTGTGCTGGTGCTCTGCTAGGCTTGAGGCTGGGCCTTGGGCTGAGGCTGGGTTGGCGCGGGGCTGGGGCTTAGGCTGGAACCAAGGCACGGGCAGGGCTGGGGCTGGGGCTGGAGCCAGGGCTGGGGCAGGAGCCAGGGCTGGGGCAGGGCTGAGGTCCGGCCAGGGGCTGGGGCTGGGGCGGGGGCTGGAGCTGGGGCAGCGCTGGGGTTAGGCTTGGGCTGGGCCTGGGGCTGGGCTGGGCTGGGCTGGGGCTGGGGACAGGGCTGGGGCAGGCTGGGGCTGGGGGCTGGGGCTGGTCTGGGCTGGGGCTAGGGCTGGGCTGAGGGCACGGCTGGGCTAGGCCTGGGGCTGGGGCAGGGCTAGGTTAGGGCTGGGCTGGGGCTGGGGCTGGGGCCGGGGGTGGGGCTGTGGCTGGGGCTGGGTCCAGGGCTGGGGCAGGGCTGTGGCTGGGGTTGGGCTGGGGATGGGGCTGGGGCTGGGCTGTGGCTGGGGCTGGGCTAAGGGCTGGGCTGGGCCCGGGGCTAAGACTGCGGCTGGATCCAGGGCTGGGGCTGGGCTGTGGCTGGGGCTGGAGCTGGGGCTGGGCTGGGGCTGGGTCCAGGTCAGGGGCTGGGCAGGGGCTGGGGCTGGGCCGGGGCAGGGCTGGGGAAGGGCTGGGGCCAGAGCTGGGGCAGGGCTGGGGCTGGGCCTGGGCTGGGTTCGGTGCAGGGCTGGGGCTGGGGCAGGGCTTGCCGGGCTGGGACCGGGGCTGGGCTGGGGTAGGGCTGGCACAGGTCTAGGCCTGGGGCTGGGCTGGGGCCGAGTCTGGAGCCGGGGCTGGGGCCGGGGTAGGGGCAGGGCTGGGGCCGGGCTGGAACTGGGGCTGGGCTGGGGCCAAGGTTGGGGCTGGGGCTGGGCTGGTGGCGAGGGGTGTGGCTGGGGCTGGGGGCTGTGGCTGCGGACAGGGCTGGAGCTAGGGCTGAGGTAGGGGTAGGGCTGGGGCTGGATTGGGGCCAGGGCTGGGGCAGGACTAGGCTTGAGGCTGGGCCTTGGGCTGGGGCTGGGTTGGCGCAGGGCTGGGGCTGGGGCTGGAACCAAGGCTTTGGGCAGGGCTGGGGCTGGGGCTGGAGCCAGGGGTGGGGCAGAAGCCAGGGCTGGGGCAGGGCTGAGGTCAGGCCTGGGGCTACGGCTGGGGGCAGGGCTGGGGCTAGGCTGGGGCAGGGGGCTGGGACTGGGCTGTGGCTGGGGCTGGGGCCAGGGCTGGGGCCAGGCTGTGTCTGGGGCTGGGCTGAGGGCCGGGCTGGGGCTGGAGGCTGGGATTGGGCAGGACTGGGACTGGGGCAGGGGCACGGGCCGAGGCTGGCGACAGGGCTAGGGCAGGAGCTTAGGGCAGGGCTGGGGCCAGGCTGGGCTGGGTTTGGCTGAGGGGTGGGGCTTGGTCCAGGGCTGGGGCTGGGCTAGGGCAGGGCTGGGGCTGGGGCTGGGCTGGGGCTGGAGATGGGCTGGGGCTGAGGGTGGGGTTGGGGCTGGGGCTGGGCTGGGGCTGGGCTAGGGCTGGGCTGGGGCCGGGGCTGCGACTGGGGCTGGATCCCGGGCTGTGGCTGGGGCTGGGCTGGTTCAGGGCTGGGGCTGGGCTGGAGCTGAGCCGGGGCAGGGCTGGGCTGGGGCAGGGCTGGGGCCGGGCTGGGGCTGGGTTCGGTGTAGGGCTGGGGCTGGGGCAGGGCTGGGCTG
>NW_027143231.1:0-72587 GCF_026170545.1 Melanerpes formicivorus
CAATTCCCAACCCCTTTTCCTCTCTGCTTCCCTTTCCCTACCCCTTCTCTTTGCTGCTTCCCATTCCCAGTCCCTTTTCCTCACTGGTGATCCCCATTCCCAACCACTTCTCCTTTCCACTTCCCATTCCCAACCCCTTCCCCTTACTGCTTCCCATTTCCAACCACTTCTCCTTTCCAGTTCCCATTCTTGACCCCTTCTCCTCACTGCTTCCCACTCCCAACCCTTTTCCTCACTGGTGATCCCCCTTCCCACCCTCTTCCCCTTGCTGCTTCCCATTCCCGATGTCTTTTCCCGGCCGGGGTCGCTGTCCGCGGTGCTGCCTTGGATCAGGGTCCCTCCCAAGGTGCTGCCAGGACCACGGCTGCCAGGAGAAGCACCCAGAGGTGCGGGGGGACCCCAAGGCTGCTCCTGCCTGGGGGTGCCAGAGGAAAGAGGGGAGTCAGGGATGGCCAGGGGTGGGAAGGACACAGGGGGTACATGGGGGGACAGCCCAGCCATGGCTGCAGTGCTGGGCTCTAGGCTCACCTGAGCTTAAGGCACATGGTTGGCTCTTGCACCTCTTCTCTGCCAAGGAAACAAACTCTGTCTGCAGGGCCAGGCCAAGCCAAGCCAACCTATCCCAACCCAGCCCAACTCAGCCCAAATTAACCCAACCTAACCCAACTCAACCCAACCCATCCAATCCCAACCCAACTCAACCCATCCCAACCAAATCCAACCCAATCCAACTCAACCCATCCCAATCCAACTCAACCCAATCCAGCTCACCCTATCCCAACCAACACAACCCACCCCAACTCAACCCAACCCAGCCCAACCCAACTCAACTCATCCCAACCCAACCCATTCAATTCAGTTCAACCCAGCCCAATCCAACCCAACCTATCCCATCCCAACACAGCCCAACCCACCCCACCTCATCCTATGCAACCCCTCCCACCCATCCCAACCAAACCCATCCCATCCAACCCAACTCAATCCACCCCAACCTAGATCAATCCAATTCAACCAAGCCCATCCCAACTCAACTCATCCTGTCCAACCCATCCCACCCCATCCTAATTCAACCCAACTTATCCCAACCCATCCCAACTCAACCCAACCTCACTAATCCCAACGCAATCCAACTCAACCTATCCCAACCAACTCAATCAAACCCAACCCAACTCAACTCATCCCAACCAAACCCAACCCAGCTCATCCCAACCCAACTCAATTCAACCCAGCACAATCCAACCCAACCTATCCCATCCCAACCCACCCCACCTCATCCCATGCAACCCAAGTCAACCCATCCCAACCAAACCCATCCCTCCCATCCCATCCAACCCAACTCAATCCACCCCAACCTAGACCAATCCAATTCAACCAAGCCCAGCCTAATCCAACCCAACCCAGCTCATACCAACCCAGTTCAACTCAATTCAACCCAGCCCAATCCAACCTATCCCATCCCAACACAGCCCAACCCACCCCACCTCATCCCACGCAGCCCAAGTCAACCCATCCCAACCAAACCCATCCCATCCAATCCAACTCAATCCACCCCAATCCATCCCAACTCAACTCATCCCAACCCATCCCATCCCAACACATCCCACCCCAACCTAGACCAACTCAACTCATCCCATCCCACCCCAACCCATCCCAATCCAACCAAGCCCAGCCCAATCCAACCCATCCCAACCCAACTCAATCCACCCCAACCCATCCTAATCCAATTCAACCAAGCCCATCCCAATCCAACCCATCCCAACTCAACTCATCCCAACCCATCCCAATCCAATTCAACCAAGCCCAGCCCAATCCAACCCATCCCACCCCATCCCAATCCAATTCGACCCATCCCATCCCATCCCACCCCAACCCCTCCCACATCTCCGTGCCACACTTGGCTGCCCCATTACAAACCCCAGGAGGAGATGCCTGAACCTCCTCCAAGGCTACCAGCAAGCCAAGCTCCCTCCTCACCACCAATCCCCCCCTCTCCCTGCCACCCTGGTGGCATCAAGGCCACCTCCAGGCCCCGAAGAAGTCATCCTGGGGAGCCTTCACCTTTCACAAACTCGCAGTTGTAGTTGCTGAGCCCTGCCTGGGAGCGGAGCCGGATCAGGGCTTGGTCCCCATGCTGGGTGACATTGACGACCTCAAAGCTCTCAAAGGGTGGGATGAGGACCTCCTTCTCGTCAGGGTAGATGGAGTAGTCGCTGATGAGGACACCATAGCAGGTCTCCAGGTAGAAGAAGGTGTCCTGGCCGAAGGTCAAGGCCTTCTCCATGCTCAGGGAGGTGGAGGTGAAGTGGCCGAAGCGGATGGAGCGCCCGGGGCTGGGTGGTGAACCTGATGCCTTCCACCCCTCTGTAGACCTGGAGGCAAGGTGGTGTTGATCTTTGGGTGGCCTTCAGGGTGGCCAGAGCTTGGGTAAGGAGGAAGTGGAGGACTTTGAAGTGGAAGGACTCCAGGTAGACCCGGAGGGAGCTGCCGGCCTGGCTCACGTTGCGGTTGAAGGTGCGATAGAGGTCGCTGTGTCTGGTGTAGACCAAGAGGGCCACTTCCTGCTGTGGGCTCAGGACCCTGGGGACACCAGCACCATGCTGGCTGAGCCATTGCTGGGTGGCCAAGGTCCACTCCTTGGAGTAGAGGCTGTTGGTGGTGAACTCGGTGTGGTTGAGCTCCTCCAGCTCCTTCTCCATCATCTTGGTGCAGCCTTTGTATTGGTCGTCAAAGGAGGTGGGGGCCATGTCCAGCTCCACCTCCATGATGCTCTTGAGGGCCTGAGGGTGCAGAGAGGCCACATCCAGCCCCAGCTTTGTAATGGTGTTGAGGTCCTGCTGGTGCAGAGGGGCCACATCCAGCCCCAGCTTTGTAATGGTGTTGAGGTTCTGCTGGTGCAGAGAGGCCACATCCAGCCCCAGCTCCTCCATGGTGCTGAGGTCTTGCTGGGGCAGAGGGCTGCAGGTGGTGGCCAAGGTCTGGAGCAGCAGCAGCCAGCCCAGCAGGAGCCACTTCATGGTGGGGCTGAGGTCCCCCTGGGTGGCTGCTAGTGGCTGCGGAAGGCAGGAGCCACCCCCTGGGGCTTTTTATAGCTCCCAGCTGAGGTCACTCAGGCTGAGTTCCAGCCCCCTCCCCCCTCCTTCTTCCATCATTCTTGGTTATTTTTATCGTCCCCCACCACAAGCAGCACCCAGAGCAGCTGCTGCCATCTCCTGCCAGCTTTGGTCAGGGACTTTCCCCTCTCTGAGATAAGTTCCCCAGCTTGGATTGGCTTGAAGGGTCCCTCCAATGTCCTCTTGCCCATGCACAAGGTGGCCTTGGAGCTGGAACTTGGATTGGCTTGGAAGGGTTCCTCCAAGGTCCTCTTGGCCAACCACAAGGTAGTCTTGGGGCTGGAACTTGGATTGGCTTGGGAAAGTCCCTCCAAGTTCTCCAGACCTGATGTCTCCATCAGGCTGCTGAGGACAGGGGGAGGTCCTGACAAGGGTAGCCAAGGACATAGTGAGGATGGAGAGGAGGTGGTGAGGATGGTGTAGAGGAGGTGGTGAGGATGGAGAGGAGGTGAGGAGGATGGAGAGGTGTTGAGGAGGATGGAGAGGAGGTGTTGAGGAGGTGGTGAGGATGGTGAGGAGATGGTGAGGATGGTGGAGAGGAGGTGATGAGGAGGATGGAGAGGAGATGGTGAGGATGGTGGAGCAGAGATGGTGAGGAGGATAGAGAGGAGGTGGTAAGGAGGATGGAGAGGAGGTGGTGAGGAGGATGGAGAGGAGATGATGGGTTCACAAGGGTAAGGAACAAGGATGGCTAGGGAGATCTACACAGCCAGCAGTCCTTTGGGAAAGGTGGATGCAGCAGGGAGAAGCCCAGGCCTGACCAGGTGGCAGAGAAGCAGGAAGCCAGCAGTGACCCTTGGACCTCTCACCCAGGAGAGGCAGGAGCAAAAGAGAGGGGAAATGGTCCTCACTCCCTCCCCTTTATAGTTCTGCTGGACAGGAAGTGGGAGTGGAACAGACTCACTCAGTTTCCCAGGGGGGAAGGAAGGAACTAAGTCCACCTGGATCAGGTTTCCTTAGTGCCTGGGGGGGGAGAGCAGGGCTCTCACCATCCCACCCCCACCTCTCAGGATGGGTGCAGCTCACCACAGGGCAGTGCCTTTAGAAAAGAGGAACTGGCTGAGAGGGAACTGAAATCACAAAGAACCAAGGGGGGGGGTTGGGTTGGGGAGGTCCTGGTGGTGAAACAGGTGGGGAAGTACCAGAGACCCCAACTTGGGTGTTGGATTGAATCAGCGAATCAATAAGGCTGGAAAAGACCTCAGAGATCATCAAGTCCAAGCTGTCGCCCAACACCTCCTGACTGCTAAACCATGGCTCCAAGGGCCACATCCAGTCCCCTCTTGAACACCTCCAGGGATGGGGACTCCACCACCTCCCTGGGCAGCACATCCCAATGGCTAACAACTCTCTCTGTGAAGAACATTCTCCTCACCCTGAGCCTAAACCTCCCCTGGCACAGCTTGAGACTGTGTCCTCTTGTTCTGGTGCTGCGTGCCTGGGAGAAGAGACCAACCCCCAGCTGGCTACAGCCTCCCTTCAGGGAGTTGCAGAGAGCAATAAGGTCTCCCCTGAGCCTCCTCTTCTCCAGATTGAGGAGGTCCTGGTGGTGGGACAGGGGGGGGAAGAACCAGGGACCCCCAAGTGGGTGTTGGGTTGAGGAGGTCCTGGTGGAGAAGAAGCAAAGACCTCACCTTGGGTGTTGGGTTGGGGAGGTCCTGCTGGTGGAATAGGTGTGGAAGAACCAGAGACCCACAAGTGGGTGTTGGGTTAAGGAGGTCCTGGTGGTGGGCCAAGAGTCTGGGGCAGGTAGAGAAGAGCCAGAGGCCCCAACTTGGGTGTTGGGTTGGGGAGGTTGCCAGGGGGGGGTTGTGGAGTCTCCCTCTCTGGAGATACTCCAAAGCCACCTGGATGTGGCCCTGGGTGATCTGCCCTGGGTGATGCTGCTCTGCCTAGGGGGAGATGGGCTGGGTGAGCTTTGGAGGTCCCTTCCAGCCCCTTGGAGGTCACTTCCAGCCCCTAACCTTCTCTGGTTGATTCTCTGAACTGGTTTATTTCTCTAAAAATCTCTTTTTAGTTCTATAAAGTCCAGGTCTGGAGCCCCTGCTACAGGAGAGGATCAGGATGGAGAGGAGGAGGGGGAGGAGGTGGTGAGGATGGAGAGGAGGAGGAGGAGATGAGGATGGAGAGGAGGAGGAGGAGATGAGGATGGAGAGGAGGAGGAGGAGGTGAGGATGGAGAGGAGGAGGAGGCGAGGATGGAGAGGAGGAGGAGATGAGGATGGAGAGGAGGAGGAGGAGATGAGGATGAAGAGGAGGAGGCAATGAGGATGGAGAGGAGGAGGAGGCGAGGATGGAGAGGAGGAGGCAATGAGGATGGAGAGGAGGAGGAGGCAATGAGGATGGAGAGGAGGAGGAGGAGGAGGTGAAGATGGAGAGGAGGAGGCGATGAGGATGGAGAGGAGGAAGCGATGAGGATGGAGAGGAGGAGGAGGCGATGAGGATGGAGAGGAGGAGGAGGAGATGAGGATGGAGAGGAGGAGGAGGAGATGAGGATGGAGAGGAGGAAGCGATGAGGATGGAGAGGAGGAGGAGGAGATGAGGATGGAGAGGAGGAGGTGATGATGCAGAGGAGGAGGTGATGAGGATGGAGAGGAGGAGGTGATGAGGATGCAGAAGAGAAGGTGATGAGGATGCAGAGGAGGAGGTGATGAGGATGGAGAGGAGGAGGTGATGAGGATGCAGAAGAGGAGGTGATGAGGATGCAGAGGAGGAGGAGATGAGGATAGAGAGGAGGAGGTGATGAGGATGGAGAGGAGATAGATGATGAAGAGTGGGGCTGGTAGGGAAGAGCCGGAGACCCCAACTTGGGGGCTGGGTTAGGGAGGTCGTGGGGGTGGGGCAGGTGGAGAAGAACCAGGGACTCCAAGTTGGATGTTGGGTTGGGGAGGTTCTGGTGGTGGAATAGGTGGGGAAAAGAGGGGAAAAAAAGCCAACACAAACTCCTCCTCCTCCTCCTCCAGGTGCTGCAGGCTGCTGGGGTGAAGGTGGGGGCAATGGCTTTAGAAATGAGGAACTGGCTGAGAGGGAACTGAAATCACAAAGAACCAAGTGTGTGTGGGGAGGTCCTGGTGGGGAAACAGGTGGGGAAGTACCAGGAACCCCAAAGTGGGTGTTGGGCTGGGTGAGCTTTGGAGGTCCCCTCCAGCCCCTAACCTCTTCGTAGTTCTACAAAGTCCAGGTCTGGAGCCCCTGCTACAGGGGATGACCAGGATGGTGGAGAGGAAGTGGTGATGATGGAGAGGAGGAGGAGGTGATGATGATGGAGAGGAGGTGGTGATGATGGAGAGATGATGATGGAGAGGAGATAGATGAGCATGGAGATGATGATGATGATGGAGAGATGATGATCACAGTATCACAGTATAACTAAGGTTGGAAGAGACCTCGAGGATCATTGAGTCCAACCTGTCACCACAGACCCCATGACTAGACCATGGCACCAAGTGCCACGTCCAATCCCCTCTTGAACACCTCCAGGGATGGTGACTCCACCACCTCCCTGGGCAGCACATTCCAATGACGAACAACTCAGTGAAGAATTTCCTCCTCACCTCCAGCCTAAACCTCCCCTGGCACAGCTTGAGACTGTGTCTCCTTGTTCTGGTACTGGTTGCCTGGGAGAAGAGACCAACCCCTTCCCGGCCACAACCACCCCTCCGGTAGTTGTAGAGGGCAATGAGGTCACCCCTGAGCCTCCTCTTCTCCAGGCTAAGCAAGCCCAGCTCCCTCAGCCTCTCCTCATAGGGCTTGTGTTCAAGGCCTCTCCCCAGCCTTGTTGCCCTTCTCTGGACACGTTCAAGTGTTTCAACGTCCTTCTTAAACTGAGGGGCCCAGAACTGGACACAGTACTCAAGGTGCGGCCTAACCAGAGCAGAGTACAGGGGCACTATGACCTCCCTGCTCCTGCTGGCCACACTATTCCTAATGCAGGCCAGGATGCCATTGGCCCTCTTGGCCACCTGGGCACACTGTTGGCTCATATTCAGGTGGCTGTCGATCAGCACACCCAGGTCCCTCTCTGTTTGGCAGCTCTCCAGCCACTCCGACCCCAGCCTGTAGCTCTGCATGGGGTTGCCGTAGCCAAAGTGCAGCACTCGGCACTTGGACTTGTTGAATGCCATCCCATTGGACTCTGCCCATCTGTCCAGTCGGTCGAGGTCCCTCTGCAGAGCCTTTCCATGCTCTAACTGACTAACATCTGCCCCTAACTTGGTGTCATCTGCAAACTTGCTGATGACTGACTCGACCCCCCTCATCCAGATCATCGATGAAGATGTTGAAGAGGACAGGGCCCAGCACTGATCCCTGGGGGACACCACTGGTGACTGGCTGCCAGCTGGCTGTGGCACCATTCACCACCACTCTCTGGGCTCAGCCTCCAGCCAGTTCCTCAGCCAGCACAGAGTGCTGCTGTCCAAGCCAGGGGCTGACAGCTTGGCCAGGAGTTTGCTGTGGGGGACGGTGGCAAAGGCCTTGCTGAAGTCCAGGCAGACTACAGCCACAGCCTGCCCCACATCCCCCAGGCAGTCACCTGAGCAGAGCAGGAGATCAGGTTGGTCAGGCAGGATCTGCCCTTCCTGAATCCATGTTGGCTGGACCTGAGCCCTTGGCCGTCCTTCAGGTGCGCAGTTATTGCCGCCAGGATAATCTGCTCCATCACTTTCCCTGGCACTGAGGTCAGGCTGATGATGATAGAAAGCAGATGATTGATGGGGGAGAGGAGGTGATGACCTCCCTGGGTGCCTCTCTCACTGAATCCCAGCATGGTGGTGGTGGGAATGGACCTCTGGGGCTCACCCAGTCCAAGCCTCCTGCTCCAGTGCTGCATCCAGTTCTGGAGTGGCTAGTGCAAGAAGGCTCTGGAGGTGCTGGAAGGTGTCCAGAGCAGGGCCACGAGGAGGAGCAGAGGGCTGAAGCTGCTCTGCTATGGAGACAGACTGAGGGAGTTGGGGTTGTGCAGTCTGGAGAGGAGAAGGCTCCCAGGAGACCTTCTTGTGGCCTTCCAGGATCTGCAGGGGGCTCCAGGAAAGCTGGGGAGGGACTCTTGAGGGTGTCAGGGAGGGATAGGACTGGGGGGGATGGAGCAGAACTAGAAGTGGGGAGATTCAGATTGTTGTGAGGAAGAAGTTGTTCCCCATGAGGGTTGTGAGAGCCTGGCACAGGTTGCCCAGGGAGGTGGTGGAAGCCTCATGCCTGGAGGTGCTCCAGGCCAGTCTTGGAGGTGGCTGTGAGCAGCCTGCTCTGATGTGAGGTGTCCCTGCCCATAGCAGGGGTCTTGGGGCTGGCTGAGCCTTGAGGTCCCTTCCAAGCCTGCCCAGTCCATGATTTTAAGTTCTACCTTCTCTGCTCCTTCCTCTTGTCCCTTCTGGGTACAAGGGGGAGAAGGGAGGAGGGGGAGGCAGGGAGGGAGAAGCTCTCAGCCCTGCTCTTTGGCCAGGGGGGGTCCTTGTGCTGCTCACTGATTGTAAATCCCTGCAAATGTTGTGGATGCTGTAGCTGTTCCTTGTCTTCCACTGGAGGCTGGGGTCTGCCTTGTAGAGAACAGCTTCCATCTGCTTCCAGCTGAGCTGCTCTGCAGAAGTTAATGTTGGGGGTGGGGGAAAGTTTCAAACCCCCCCTCTTGTTCCCATGGACCTTCCTCTGCCTCAGCTTCCCCCCCTGCCCCTTGGGCTGGCATTGGGCAGCACTGAGCAGAGCCTGGCTGCAGCCTCTGGGCACTGCCCCTGACCATCTTCATCATCATGAAGGAGGTCACCTCTCAGGCTCCTCTCCAAGCTCCAAGGCCTCAGCTCCCTCAGGCTCTCCTCCTGAGGAAGATCTTCCACTGCCTTCATCATCTCTGTGGCTCTGTGCTGGACTCTCTCCAGCAGTTCCCTGAGGTCCTTCCTGACCTGAGGGCCCCAGAGCTGGAGCAAACAGCCCCAGGGCTCTTAGCCCCTCTCCCCAGGGGAGATGCTCAAGTGCCCAAATCATTCTGGCTCTCCCTTGGCCTCTGCCCAGCTGCTCCCTGCCCCTCCTGACCTGAGGGGCCCAGAACTGGACACAAGATTCCAGATGCAGCCTCAGCAGGGCAGAGCACAGGGGGTGGACAACCTCTACTGACATAGTCCCCACAGCTGGGCTTGGTTGATGTGCAGCTGAGGATCCCTGTCTGCAGGAGCTCCCTGGAGGAGGAGCAGCTGAAGAACCTCCTGCAGCAGCTGGAAGCAGGCAGCTGGAGGCCTTCTCAGCTGCTGCTGCCGGCGGCACGCAGCTGGGCACGGAGGCCCCAGCCTGGCACAGGCCCCTGGAGTGAGGCAGCTGAGGAGCCAGGAGGTGCCACAGAAGCAGGGGAGGCAGCTGGAGGCCATGCTGAGGTGCAAGGAGGGCTCCCCACCAAGCCTCCTGTGAGGTTTGCTCCCCACCAAGCCTCCTGTGAGGTTTGCTCCCCAAGGGGCAGCCAGCTCAAGCCTTGGGACCTGCCCTGGGCTCAGAAGCAGCCCGGGAAGGCTCCAGGCCTGGGGGGGTCTCCAAGCCCTGGAGCTGTGGTGCTGAGGGCCACAGCTTGGTGGTGCTGGGGGGGTGCTGGGTCGGCCAGCAGCATCTCCAGGGTCTCTTGCAAGCCATCCCCTGGCTGCAGGAGTCTGCTGCCCCCAGCTGGGGCTGGGGCTGGTTGCTTGGTGCCAGGCAGATGTCCTGCTGCCCATGCCACTGCCAGCTGTCCCCTGCCCCTGGCAGGCTCTGGCCCGAGGGCAGGAGCATTCCTTGTGCCCCCCTCCCCAGGTGCCACTGGAGATGTCCCCCCAGCCCCAGGAGGCTGCCAGCAGCTGGGCAGCAGGCAGAGAGCCTCCAGCTCCCCCAGCAGGCATCTCCCTCAGCTTGCCAACCTCCTCCCACCTGATGCCCAGGGCTCTGCCTGCCCCATGCCAAGCCCAGTCCTCACCTGGGGCTTGCTCCTTCTGCCTAGTGGCTGAGAAGAAGAACCAGCAGAGCCTCCCCTGAGCTGCAGCAGCCCTGCTGCAGGGCCCTGCCAGCTCCCTCCAGGGCAGGAAGGAGAGGCAGAAGAACCTTCATCCCCCAAAGCAAAGAGGCCAGGAGAGAGGCCAGCAGAGGGGCCAGCAGGGACATGAGGCTGTGTGCCAGCTGCTCAGGTAGGTCCTTCTGGCTGGCACCCCAGCACCAGGCAAGCTCCTGGAGCTCAGCTCTGGAGCTGTGTCTGTCCAGCCAAGCATCAAGCCAGGCCACCACAGCTGCAAGGTGGCCCCAAGCTGGGGTCATGGTTGGGGCTGGAGCCAGGGAGGGACAGCATGGGGTGGCAGCAGGACATGAAGCCACCACAGCTGCAAGGTGGCCTCCAGCTGGGGTCATGGTTGCGGCTGGAGCCAGGGAGGGACAGCATGGGGTGGCAGCAGGACATGAAGCCACCACAGCTGCAAGGTGGCCTCCAGCTGGGGTCATGGTTGTGGCTGGAGCCAGGGAGGGACAGCATGGGGGTGGCAGCAGGACATGAAGCCACCACAGCTGCAAGGTGGCCTCCAGCTGGGGTCATGGTTGCGGCTGGAGCCAGGGAGGTGCCCTCCTGAGGTGCCAGCCTGCCATGGGGACCTCGAGGGAGGCCACAGCCTGGCACCTCTCCTTCCCACAGGCACCTTCAGCCCGGAGCTGCTGCCCAGCCACGCTTCCAGCCGTGGGGAAGAAGCCCTTGGGCCAGCCTTGGTGCCCTGTGCCAGCTGCCAGCTGCCCTTCGGCGGGGACAGAGCTGCAGGGCCCTGCCGGCTGCCAGCGGACACCCCCTGAGGGCCCCCAGAGCAGGGGGCAAGGACAGAGAGCTGGGCTGGGGGCAGGCAGGGCATGGGCAGGGGGGAGGGCAGCTGCTGGAAAGGGCTGGGGATGGTCTGGGAATGCAGCTGGATTGGGGTGGGATTGGGACAGGATTGGGGTGGGATTGGGTGGGATTGGAGCAGGATTTGGGATGGAATTGGAGCAGCACTGGGGCTGGAATTGGGTGGGATTAGGGTGGGGTTTGGGCAGAATTGGGAAGTTTTGGTGGAGTTTGGGCAGAATTGAGAGGTTTTGGTGGGGTTTGGGCAGAATTGGGAAGTTTTGGTGGAGTTTGGGCAGAATTGAGAGGTTTTGGTGGGGTTTGGGCAGAATTGGGAAGTTTTGGTGGGGTTTTGGGCAGGATTCTGCCAGACTGTGCCCAGTTTTGGTCAGGACTTGTTCTGGCTTGTGCCAGGATTTGGCCAAATTGTGGCCAGGATCTGGGAGGTTTGGGGCAGGATTTGGGAGGATTTGGTCTCTGGATTGAAGCAGGCTTGGGCCAAATCCTGCCCAGAATCTGGGAGGTTTTGGTCAGGCTGTGGGTGCTGGGGCAGGATTGGGGTGGTTTTGGGGGGAGTTTGTGTGGATTTGGCCAAGTTCTTCCCTAGGATTTTGGGAGGGTTTGGTCAGGATTTGGGGGGTGGGTTGGGAGAGGATTTGGGAGGGGTGGAACAGGATTTGGATGATTTTGGTCTGGATTGGGCCAGGATTTGGCTAAGGTCACAAAGTGACCCCAAAGGTGCCCCCAGAGGACTGTGAAGGTGACCCCAAATGTGACCCCAAAGGACCCCAAAGGTGCCCCCAGAGGACTGTGAAGGTGACCCCAAATGTGCCCCCAGAGGACCCCAAAGCTGACCCCAAAGGTGCCCCCAGAGGACTGTAAAGGTGCCCCCAAAGATGCCCCCAGAGGACTCCCAAAGGTGCCCCCACATGTGCCCCCACAGGACCCCAAAGGTGCCCCCAGAGGACTGTGAAGGTGTCCCCAGAGGACCCCAAAGGTGCCCCCAGAGGACTGTGAAGGTGCCCCCAGAGGACCCCCAAAGGTGCCCCCAAAGGTGCCCCCAGAGGACTGTGAAGGTGCCCCCAGAGGACCCCCCAAAGGTGCCCCCAAAGGTGCCCCCAGAGGACTGTGAAGGTGCCCCCAAAGGTGCCCCCAGAGGACCCCAAAGGTGCCCCCACAGGTGCCCCCACAGGACCCCAAAGGTGCCCCCAGAGGACCCCAAAGGTGCCCCCAGAGGTGCCCCCAAAGCTGACCCCAGAGGACCTCAAAGGTGCCCCCACAGGACCCCAAAGGTGCCCCCAGAGGACTGTGAAGGTGCCCCCAGAGGACCCCCAAAGGTGCCCCCAAAGGTGCCCCCAGAGGACTGTGAAGGTGCCCCCAAAGGTGCCCCCAGAGGACCCCAAAGGTGCCCCCAAAGGTGCCCCCACAGGACCCCAATGGTGCCCCCAGAGGACTGTAAAGGTGCCCCCAAAGATGCCCCCAAAGGTGCCCCCAGAGATGCCCCCAGAGAAGCCCCCAGAGGAGCTCCCAGAGGTGCCCCCAAAGGTGACCCCAATGGTGCCCCCAGAGGACCCCCAAAGCTGATCCCAAAGGTGCCCCCAGAGGACCCCAGAGATGCCCCCAGAGGAGCCCCAGAGATGCCCCCAGAGGAGCCCCAGAGATGCCCCCAGAGGCCTGCATCCTGAGGAGCAAAAATAAGGATTTATTTACAAAGTCCACCTTAAAAATGCCTTTGTTTCTGGTGCCCCCCCCCACGTGACCCACAGGGACCCCCCTCCCCCCTTCATGCCCCACCCCCCACCCCACCCCCCCACCCCTTTGAGCCCCCCCCTCCCCCCACCCCATTGCCAGGTTGGGTGCCCAGGGAGGGGAGGGAGATGCAAAGGGGACTCCCCCCCCCCCTCCCCCAAAGTGCCCAGAGGGGGGGTGGGGGGCACACAATCCCTTTCCCCCCCCCCCCCAACTAAAACTCCCCCGGGGGTGGGGGAGGGGCAGCAGAAAGAGGAGAGGCTGGGGGGGGAGGGGCTCAGACTTTGGTGTCCTTCAGCGAGCGGCAACCGGCCTGGGGGGGGCAGGGGGGGGAGAAAAGAGACAGAGGGGGGTCAGGGGGGGCTGCTCTGGGGGCTGGGGGTCGGGGGGACTGCTTTGGAGGCTGGGGGGTCGGGGGGGGGCTGCTTTGGGGGCTGGGGGGTGTCAGGAAAGGTTGCTTGGGGGGGGTCAGGAGGCTCTGTTTTGGGGGCTGGGGGATCGGGGGGGGCTGCTTTGGGGGCTGGGGGGGTCAGTGGGCTCTGTTTTGGGTGCTGGGGGAGGTCAGGGAAGGTTGCTTTGGGGGCTGGGGGGGTCAGGAGGCTCTGTTGTGGATGCTGGGGGCGTCAGGGAAGGTTGCTTTGGGGGCTAGGGGGGTCAGTGGGCTCTGTTTTGGGGGCTGGGGGGTGAGGGGAGTCAGTGGGCTCTGTTTTGGGGGCTGGGGGGTGAGGGGGGTCAGTTTGGGGTGCTGGGGGGGTCAGTGGGCTCTATTTTGGGGACTGGGGGATCAGGGGGGTCAGTTTGGGGTGCTGGGGGGGGTCAGTGGGCTCTATTTTGGGGGCTGGGGGGGTCAGGGAAGGTTGTTTTGGGGGCTGGGGGGGGCAGGGGGGCTGCTTTGGGGGGCTGGGGGGGGTGAGGGGGGTCAGTTTGGGGGGCTGGGGGGGGTCAGTGGGCTCTGTTTTGGGGGCTGGGGGGGTGAGGGGGATCAGTTTGGGGTGCTGAGGGCTGGGGGGGGTGGGGGTTGGCAGCGGGGGTGTCAGGTCCCTACCTTTGCCCGAGGTGACCTGGAGGGGGCGCTGGCGCGGGGGGAGGAGCGCCGAGCCCGGGGGGAGGAACCCCTGGCAGAGGTGCCCCTGGAGGGGGTGCCCCTGGTGGAGCTCCTGGTGGGGTTCCTGGCCCTGGTTGCCCTCCTCAGGAGGCTGCCCCCCAGCTTCTTGGGGGTGTTGAGGATGCTGAAGGCCAGGGACTGGCGCCGGGCAGCCTGGCACGGGGCACAGACACATCGGGGGGGGGCCTGGAGGTGCCCCCCAGACCCCTCCCCACACAACACACACACCCCCACCCCCTGCACCCACCCCTCCTCCAAGGGGTTTGGGGTTCCCCACACCCACCCCTGCTGCAGGGGCTTTTGGGGTCCTGCCCCCCAGCCCCCCGGGGGGGTCCTCACCTGCTTGCTGGGGGTCTGCTGCTGGCTCCTGCGGCGCTCCCGAGGGGTCTGGGGCCGGGGGAAGCAGCTGGAGGCCTTCTTGGCCTGGGGGCAGAGAGAGAGCACAGGGCTGAAGGGGAGGGACAGCAGCCCCCTGGCCACCGGCCACCAGGGCCTCCCTCGGCCACCAGGGCCTCCCTCGGCCACCCCCTTCCACCTCCCCTCAGCCACCGCCTCCCAAGTCCCTTCCCAGCCCAACCTCCACCTCTGGAGACCACCCCCAGCAGGCCACCACTGGCCATCTCCTCTCCAGCGTCTCCTCCACCTCTGGAGACCACCCCCAGCAGGCCACCACTGGCCATCTCCCCTCCAGTGTCTCCTCCACCTCTGGAGACCACCCCCAGCAGGCCACCACTGGCCATCTCCTCTCCAGCGTCTCCTCCACCTCTGGAGACCACCCCCAGCAGGCCACCACTGGCCATCTCCTCTCCAGCGTCTCCTCCACCTCTGGAGACCACCCCCAGCAGGCCACCACTGGCCATCTCCCCTCCAGTGTCTCCTCCACCTCTGGAGACCACCTCCAGCAGGCCACCACTGGCCATCTCCCCTCCAGTGTCTCCTCCACCTCTGGAGACCACCTCCAGCTGGTCACCAACCATCAAGTCCCCTCTCAGCCACCACTTTCCATCTCCCCTCCAGTGTCTCCTCCAGCATCTGGAGACCACCTTCAGCAGGCCACCAGCCTCCATCTCCCCTCAGCCACCACTTTCCAAGCCCCCTTCCCAGCCCAACCACCACATCTGGAGCACATCTGCAGCCAGGCCAGCAGCAGCAGCAGCAGCTGGGGCTCACCTCGGGGGTCTCAGGTCCCTGGTGGGACTCATTCGAGAGCCGCTTGCGCTGCTGGCGGGTGGTGATGCCAGCAGCCAGAGCAGGGCCCCCAGCCCCAGCAGGGCCCCCAGGGCCAGCAGCAGCTGCCCAGGTGGTGGCCAAGGTGCTGTGCCTGGTGCTGAGGGCAGGGCCGAGCTGGGAGGGTTGGATGCTGGCCCTGCGCAGGGTCTCCAGGGGGTCCCCAAGCTTCACGTCCTCGTCGGTGATGGTCCCCCAGGGAGTTGCTGGGCTGCAAGGGGAGGGAGAGGGACACACAGAAGGGTTGGCATCTCCCCCCCTGGCCCCTTGGCACCTCCCTTTGTCCTCTTTCCACCCCACCCCCTCCCCCTTTGTCCCCTTCTGCTCTCCTCCACCTCCTAGCACCACCCAACAGCCTTTGTCCCCTCCCTTTCTCCTCTTCCCCTGCTCCCCACCACCCCCTGGAGCCCCCCAAGGCCCTCTCTGTCCCCTGCCCTGTCCCCTTCTGCTCCCCACCACCTCCTGCACCACCCAAGGCCCTCTCTGTCCCCTGCCCTGTCCCCTTCTGCTCTCCACCACCCCCTGGAGCCCCCCAAGGCCCTCTCTGTCCCCTGCCCTGTCCCCTTCTGCTCCCCACCACCCCCTGGAGCCCCCCAAGGCCCTCTCTGTCCCCTGCCCTGTCCCCTTCTGCTCTCCACCACCTCCTGCAGCCCCCCAAGGCCCTCTCTGTCCCCTGCCCTGTCCCCTTCTGCTCTTCACCACCTCCTGCAGCCACCCAAAACCCTCTCTGTCCCCTGCCCCTGGTCCCCTCACCCTGCTCTCCAGGGGGTAGCAGGTCTTGAGGTGTGGGGGGCAGGCTCTGTTCCTCTGCTGGAGCTCAGCAATGCGGCTCCAGTCCTCCAGCTGCTCAGGCTCGTCCTGGCAGCTCCCCAGGAAGAGGCTGCTGCGGCCTGGGGACACCAAGGGCACAGGGCTGCAGAGGCTCCCACACAGCACCCAGGGCCCCCAGGGGCTGGGGGACTGCAGGGAGGGATGAAGCAAGCCAGGAGGGATGCAGCCAGCAGGGGCTGGGGACAGCAGAGAGGGAGCAATGGAGCCAGGGAGGGATGGGGACACCAGGGAGAGATGGAGCGAGGGAGGGATGGGGACACCAGGGAGGGATGGAGCCAGGAAGGGATGGGGACAGCAGGGAGGGAGGGAGGGAGCCAGGAAGGGATGGGGACAGCAGGGAGGGAGGGAGGGAGCCAGGAAGGGATGGGGACAGCAGGGAGGGATGGAGCCAGGAAGGGATGGGGACACCAGGGAGGGAGGGAGGGAGCCAGGAAGGGATGGGGACACCAGGGAGGGAGGGAGGGAGCCAGGAAGGGATGGGGACAGCAGGGAGGGAGGGAAGGAGCCAGGAAGGGATGGGGACAGCAGGGAGGGAGGGAGGGAGCCAGGAAGGGATGGGGACAGCAGGGAGGGAGGGAGGGAGCCAGGAAGGGATGGGGACAGCAGGGAGGGAGGGAGGGATGGAGCCAGGAAGGGATGGGGACAGCAGGGAGGGAGGGAGGGATGGAGCCAGGAAGGGATGGGGACAGCAGGGAGGGAGAGATGGAGCCAGGGAGGGAGGGCTGGAGGCAGCAGGGGTCAGGGCCCAGCAGCTGCCCCACACCTACCCAAGCTGGAGCTGCTGCCCCCTGCCTGCAGGTGCCTGAGGGAGCTCCTGGTGACAGGACGGTAGCCAGGGAGCCCCAGCAGGGCGGAGCTGCCAGAGGGCTCCTGAGGGGAGGAGGTCTCCATCGTGAGGGACTCCTGGGAGGGGAAGGTGTTGAGGGACCTGGTGCTGGAGTGCAGCCTGGGCTTGGCTCCAGCTGCTGGCAGGGTGGAGGCCTTGGAGCTCTCTGCTTCCTCCTTCTTGGGCTGCTTCTGGAAGGAGAAGGGAAGAGAGAGATGGGATGGGGATAGGAAGGGGGATGGGGGAAAGGGATGAGGTTGGACCATCCAAGGTCATCCAGGACATCCTCAAGCAGAGCTCAGAGCCCCAAACCCCCTGCCCTGGGCTGCTGCCAGCCAGGGGGCAGCTCCCAGCTCTCTGCCTGACCTCAACCAGGCTCTCCCCAGCCTCCTGCTCAAGAACTTCTCCCTTCCCTCTGCTCTGAGGCTCCCTCTGGGAGCTCCAAACCATCCCCTCCCGGCCTGGCCCCACAGCTCCAGCTCCAAACTCTGTCCCCAGCTTGCTCCTGGGCCCCTTCCAGCCCTGCCAGGCCACCAGAAGGTCTCCCTGGAGCCTTCTGCAGGCTGGGCACCCCCAGTTCTGCCAGCCTGGGGACCCAGCAGAGCCCTTCCAGCCTTTGGATCAGTTTGGTTGAGGGAGAGCTTGAAGATGATGGAGGCCAAGCACTGCCCCAGCTCCACCACCACAGGGACCCCAGCTCCACAGCTACCCAACCCCTCCAGCCATGGGGACTCCACCACTGCCCTGGGCAGCCTGCCACAGGCCTGGGCACCCCTCAAGGGGCACCAATTGCTCCTCAGGGCCAAGCTCAACCTCCCCTGCCACAACCTGAGGCCATCTCCTCTTGGCCCAGCCCTCAGCAGCAGCCCTTGAGCCCCAGCTGGCTGCAAGCTGCTCTCAGGGAGCTGCAGAGAGCCACAAGCTCTCCCCTCAGCCTCCTCTGCTGCAGCCTCAACCCCCCCAGGGCCCTCAGCTGCTCCTCACAACTTCTCCACAGCCTTCTCCTCCTTTCTCCAGGCCCCTCCCCAGCTTCCTTGCCCTCCTCCAGCCCTCAGTGCCCTCCTAGGGTCCCCCATTCGGTGCCCACCTTGATCATGGTGATGTCTATGGTGGTTCTCCTCCGGCCAGACCTGGTCTTGCAGCCAGACTCCAGCGAGAGGTCAGCCAGGGAGTCCCCAGCAGTGGTGTCCAGCTGGGACCTGGTCCTGCTGGGGATGGGGGTGAAGTAGAGGCTCTCCAGGGACTCCACCTTGCGGGGAAGCCTCCGGGGGGTCTTCGGGGTCAGCGGAGAGGTCACCGAGCGCGAGCGACGTCCCTTCCGGCTGCGGGGGGACACACAGCGGGGTCAGGCGGCACACAGCACGGAGAAGGCTGCCTAAGCTCGCCCAGAAGGCCCCCAAGGTCACCCACAGACCTTTAAGGTCACCCAGAAGACCTCCAGGGTCAGCCAGAAGGCCCCCCAAGGTCACCCAGAGACCTTTAAGGTCACCCAGAAGACCTCCAGGGTCACCTAGAAGGCCCTCCAAGGTCATCCAGTGACCTTTAAGGTCACCCAGAAGGCCCTCAAGGTCACCCAGAGGACCCCCAAGGTCACCCAGAGACCTTTAAGGTCACAAAGAAGACCTCCAGGGTCAGCCAGAAGGCCCTCCAAGGTCACCCAGAGACCTTTAAGGTCACAAAGAAGACCTCCAGGGTCAGCCAGAAGGCCCTCCAAGGTCATCCAGTGACCTTTAAGGTCACCCAGAAGATCTCCAAGGTTACCCAGAAGACCTCCAAAGTCACCCAGAAGACCCCCCAAGGTCACCCAGAAGACCCCCCAAGGTCACCCAGAGACCTTTAAAGTCACCCAGTAGACCCCCAAGGTCATCCAGAGACCTTTAAGCTCACCCAGAAGACCCTCAAGGTCACCCAGAGACCTTTAAGGTCACCCAGAAGACCCTCAAGGTCACCCAGAGACCTTTGAAGTCATCCAGAAGACCTTTAAGGTCACCCAGAAGACCCTCAAGGTCACCCAGAGACCTTTGAAGTCATCCAGAAGACCCCCCAAGGTCATCCAGAGACCTTTAAGGTTACCCAGAAGACCCCCAAGGTCACCCAGAACACCTTTAAGGTCACCCAGAAAACCCCCAAGGTTGCCCAGAAGACCTTTAAGGTCACCCAGAGGACCTCAAGTGCTATCAGTAAAGGCCTCCATGGCCCCCAACGAGAGCTCCAAGGCCACCAAGCCCCAAGGCCACCATGCCCTGACCCCAGGGGCTAGGCCCAGCCCTTTCCTGAGCACGTCCCTGGCTGGGGCCTCCAAAGAAGCTGCAAAGCCAGGAGGCCCCAAGGCTGGAGGCAGCAGGAGGCAGCAGGGCAGGGGGTGGGCAGAAGGTACCTGGGGGAGGTGAGGGCTGGATCCTGGCTGAGGCTGAGCTCCAGGCTGTCAGAGCTGAGCTGGGCAGGGTCCTGCTGGAAGGAGTCGAAGCTCTTCAGCACCTCCCTGGGCAGCTGGACCTGGTTGAGCTCCTGCAGCTGCCTGTTGGCCAGCTCCACCTGCAGGAGGAGGCAGGCAGGGAGGGAGAGGTTAGGCTGGGAGAGTGCCATGGGGCAGCTCTCACCCCTCTGAGTGACCTCAGCCAGGGTCTCACCACCCTCCTGCTGCAGGAGTTCAGCAAGAGGGGATGGGGAGGGAGGGGGAAGGAGGGAGGGGGAAGGAGGGAGGGGGAAGGAGGGAGGGGGAAGGAGGGAGGGGGAAGGAGGGAGGGGGAAGGAGGGAGGGGGAAGGAGGGAGGGGGAAGGAGGGAGGGGGAAGGAGGGAGGGGGAAGGAGGGAGGGGGAAGGAGGGAGGGGGAAGGAGGGAGGGGGAAGGAGGGAGGGGGAAGGAGGGAGGGGGAAGGAGGGAGGGGGAAGGAGGGAGGGGGAAGGAGGGAGGGGGAAGGAGGGAGGGGGAAGGAGGGAGGGGGAAGGAGGGAGGGGGAAGGAGGGAGGGGGAAGGAGGGAGGGGGAAGGAGGGAGGGGGAAGGAGGGAGGGGGAAGGAGGGAGGGGGAAGGAGGGAGGGGGAAGGAGGGAGGGGGAAGGAGGGAGGGGGAAGGAGGGAGGGGGAAGGAGGGAGGGGGAAGGAGGGAGGGGGAAGGAGGGAGGGGGAAGGAGGGAGGGGGAAGGAGGGAGGGGGAAGGAGGGAGGGGGAAGGAGGGAGGGGGAAGGAGGGAGGGGGAAGGAGGGAGGGGGAAGGAGGGAGGGGGAAGGAGGGAGGGGGAAGGAGGGAGGGGGAAGGAGGGAGGGGGAAGGAGGGAGGGGGAAGGAGGGAGGGGGAAGGAGGGAGGGGGAAGGAGGGAGGGGGAAGGAGGGAGGGGGAAGGAGGGAGGGGAAGGAGGGAGGGGGAAGGAGGGAGGGGGAAGGAGGGAGGGGGAAGGAGGGAGGGGGAAGGAGGGAGGGGGAAGGAGGGAGGGGGAAGGAGGGAGGGGGAAGGAGGGAGGGGGAAGGAGGGAGAGGGAAGGAGGGAGAGGGAAGGAGGGAGAGGGAAGGAATAGAGAGAGATGGAGGGAGGGAAGGACAGAGGGAGGGAAGACAAGACCTGGAGCCCCCCCAGAAGCCCACCTGAGCCTCAAGGCTGTGGACCTGGCTGCTGAGGTCCTTGGCCTGCAGGAGGCTCTGCTGCAGCTCCTTGTCCAACCTCTGGGTCTCGCTCTTGAGCTCCAGGTTCTCCTTCTGCAGCTCCTCCATCCCCTGCAGCTTGGCAGCCAGCTCCTGGTTCTGCTGCTTCTTGGCATCGTAATGAGCCTTGGCCTTCTCCATCTGGGGAGACAGAGACCCTCAGAGGAGACACCAAGCCCACCACAGCTTCTCCCTGCTGGGATGAGGACCTTGCTGTGGTCCCTGGGGCCCTGCTGCCCCCCCCCAAACAGCTACCTGCCCCTTGTAGTGCTCTGCTGCTTGCTCCTTCTGGGCCAGCAGGGCCTGGAGCTCCTCCACCTTCTGCTGCTGCCTGCTGGCCTCTGCCTGCAGCTCTCCCTCCAGAGCCTGGGGGGAAGGGACTGGGGGTCAGGGCCAGACTGGGCAGCTCCCAGTGCCCTCTCAGTAGCTCCCAGTGCCTCCTGGTGTACTCCCAGGGCCATCCCAGAACCTCACAGTGTACTCCCAGTGCTCCCCAGCCCTCCCAGTGCCCCCCCAGTATCTCCCAGTGCCCCCCAGCCCTTTCAGTATCTTCCAGTGCCTCCCAGTCCTCCCCAGACCTCCCAGTATCTCCCAGTGACCCCAGACCTCCCAGTCTGTCCCAGTACCCTCCCACTGCACTCCCAGTATCTCCCAATAGCCCCCCAGCCCTTTCAGTATCTTCCAGTGCCTCCCAGTGCTCCCCAGACCACCCAGTGCCTCCCAGTCCTCCCCAGACCTCCCAGTATCTCCCAGTGCCCCCCAGCCCTTCCAGTGCCCCCCAGCCCTTCCAGTATCTTCCAGTATCTCCCAGTGCCCCCCAGACCTCCCAGCATCTCCCAGCACCCTCCCAGTTTACCTTCACTCTCTGCTGCTGAGTCCTAGAGGCCTTCTCCTGCTGGCTCAGCTTCTTCTGCAGCTCCTCCACCTGAGCAGCAACCCAGTCAGACCAGTACAGCCCTCCCAGGCAGACCAGTAAGGGGACACAACCCACCCGGTCTGACCAGCAGGGGGCACCACCCTCCCAGCCTGACCAGTAAGGGGACATGACTTGCCCAGGCTGACCACTAGGGGGCACAACCCTCCCAGTCAGACCAGGAAGGGGTCACAGCCCTCCCAGTCTGACCAGTAGGGGGCACCACCGTCCCCTTCTGTCCATCCCCTGGTGCCTCTTACCTGCTTGGCTTGGTCCTGCTTGGTCACTGTGAGCTGCTCCACCTGTGAAGAGCAGCAGCAGCAGCACAGGAGGTCATGGTGGTCTCCTTCCTGACCCCAAAACCGTCCCAGACCCCTCCCCCCCACTGCCAAAGAGCTCCTGGACTGAGCAAGGAGATGACATCCGGAGTCCCACCGTGGTTGGAGGTCAGAAAGGACCTCTGGAGCCCACCCAGGCCAACCCAACCCTCACCCTCTGCTCCAGCAGGGCACCCCCAGGAGCTTGCCTCAGGGGCACCATGGCCAGGGAGGAAGCTCTCCACAGGAGAAGGCTCCACAACCTCAACCCCCCCAGGGCCCTCAGCTGCTCCTCACAACTTCTCCACAGCCTTCTCCTCCTTCCCCAGACCCCTCCCCAGCTTCCTTGCCCTGCTCTGGCCCTGCCCCAGCCCTCAAGCTCCTCCTGGCAGGGAGGTCCTAACCCTGCCCCCAGGCTTGCAGCTGTGGGCTCCCCAGTGCCCAGCCCAGGGGCACAATCCCTGCCCTGCTCCTGCTGCCCACCCCATTGCTGCTCCAGCCCAGGCTGCTGCTGCCCTCCTTGCCCACCTGGGCACCCCCTGGCTCCCCTCCAGCCTCTGCCACCACCCCCCCCAAGGCCTTTCCCACCAGGGACTTCCCAGCCCCTCTGTCCATCTCCTCTTGTCCCATCACTTCTTCTTTGGGAGAAGCAGAACCAGAGTGGGTTGAGTGGGAAAGGACCTCCCAAGGTCATGGAGTCATGGAAGGGGCTGGGCTGAAGGCTCCTTCCAAGGGCTGCCAGTGCCAGTCCTGCAGCCAGCAGGGACAGCTCCAAGCAGAGCTCAGGGTCCCAAACCCCCTGCCCTGGGCTGCTGCCAGCCAGGGGGCAGCTCCCAGCTCTCTGCCTGACCTCAACCAGGGCCTCACTACCCTCAAGTGAAGAACTTCTCCCTTCCTCTACTTAACCTCCTCTGAGAGCTCCAAACCATCTCCCCTTGGCCTGGCCCCACAGCTCCTGCTCCAAACTCTGTCCCCAGCTTGCTCCTGGGCCCCTTCCAGCCCTGCCAGGCCACCAGGAGGTGTCCCTGGAGCCTTCTCCAGACTGGGCCCCCCTAGCTCTGCCAGCCTGGGGACCCAGCAGAGCCTCCCAGCACGGCTGTGGCCTCCTTCTGCTGCTCTGCCTCACCAGAAGCTCTCAGGACCATCCTGGAGCTTCTTCTCTACAACCCCAAGCCCTCAAGACCTCAACCCTCAGCCCAGCCCACCCTGGAGTGGAGAGAAGCCCCCTCAGGAGCCCTACCTGAGCCACCAGCTTCTGTCTCTCCTCCTGCAGCCTCTTCTTCTCCTCCAGCACCGCCGCCCTGCCACCCTCCTGCTCCTTCCTGGCCTCCTCCAGCTTCCTCCTGGCCTCCTCCGCCTCCTCCAAGGCCACCTTCAGCCTCTCCACCTCCTTCTTGTGCCTCTCCAGGGCCTGGCCCAGCTCTGCCTCCAGCTTCTGCTGCCCTCTGCTGCCCTCCTCCAGCAGCCTGGCGTTGGTTTGCTGCAGCCCCAGCAGCTCGGCCTGGAGCCCCTGGAGGGCTCTGTCCTGCTCCGCCGACCTCTCCCTCAGGGAGGCCACCTCGGCAGCTTCCAGCTTGACCCTGGCCAGCTCTGCCTGCAGGGCAGCCAAGCCCTTGGCCCTCTGCTCCAGCTCCTGGCGGTGCTGCCCCTCCAGGGCGGCCCTCTCAGCCCGCAGCTCCTGGCAGAGGCGCTTCAGGGCCTCCAGCTCCCCGGCGGCCGCCTTGGCGGCGCCCAGCTCCTGCTGCAGGCCGGCCAGGAGCTGCTCCTTCTGCAGGTACTTCTCCTGGCAGGCCTTGGCCTCCTGCCTCAGCTCCTCCTCCCGCTCGCCCTGGCAGTGCCGGTCCCTTTTGAGGGCCTCGATGGTCAGCCTCTGCTTGTCCAGCTCCTCCTGCTGGCGCTGCACCTCCACCTTCATCAGGGAGCACCTCTCGGCGGCGCGGGAGGCGGCGGTGGCCATCTCGGCCTGGAGGACTCGCAGCCTCTCCTCCACCTTCTTGCTCTTCTCGGCCTCGGCCAGGGCCAGGCGCTTCAGCTCCTTGCTCTCCCCTTCCTTCTCGGCCGCCTGCCGGCGGGCGGCGGAGGCTTCGTGCTCCAGGCTGGAGACCAAGGCTCCCTTCCTCTCCAGCTCCTGCAGGCACTGGGCCAGCTGCTCCTTCAGGTTCTCCTCCAGCCGAAGCCTCTCCTGGGCGTCGGAGCGCAGGGCCCCCAGCTCCTTCTCGGCGCTGGCCCTGCTCTGCAGCAGCTCCCTGTCCTTCTCCTGCAGCTCCTTCCTCAGCGCCTCCACCGTGCCCTCGTGGAGAGACTGCACCGACCTGGAGGCCTCCAGCAGCTTCTGCAGCTCCAAGGCCTTCTCCTTCAGCAGCGTCACCTCCCTCCTGGAGGCCTCTGCCTCCGCCCGCTCCGCCCTGGCCGCCTCGGCGGCCGCTCGCTCCAGCCCGGCCCTGGCCTCCTGCTGCTCCCTCAGCTTCTGCTCCAGCTCCTCCTGCAAGCCGGCCACGCGCTGGGCCGCCGCTTGCTCCACGGCCAGCAGCTTCTCCCGCAGGGAGCAGAGCTCGCCCTTCAGCTTCTGCTCCTCGCCCTCCTTCTCCTTGGCCCGCGCCCAGGCGGCGGCAGAGTCGGCCTGGGAGGCGGCCAGCTCCTGCCGGCGCTCGGCAAGCAGGGCCTCCAGCCTGGCCACCTTCTCCTGCTCGGCCTGCAGCTGCTTGCCCGCCTCCTGGGCTTGCTGCTGGGGAGCTTGGAGCAGCCGCTGCCTCTCGGCCTCCAGCTCGGCGATCTTGGCCGAGCTGCTCTCCAGGCTCTCCGCCGCCCTCCTCTTCTCATCCTCCAGGATGCCCTCGGTGTTCCTCAAGGATTCCTCCAGGAAGACCAAACGTTCCTGCAGCCTCCCGTTCTCCTTGGCCAGCTTCTCCTTCTCCACCAGCTTCTGCTGGGTCTCCTTCAGCCTGCCCTCCACCTCCCTCAGCTCCGAGGCGCTGGCCTCCAACTCGCCGACCTTCCGGCTCAGCTCGGCCTTCTCCGCCGCCGCCGCGTCTCGGGCCTGGGCCAGGGCCTGCAGCTGGTTGCCCAGGGAGATGTTGGCCTCCTGGAGGTGCTGGAGCTGCTGAAGGGCCGAGTCCCTCTCCCTCAGGGCCTTCTCGTGCTGGGCGTTGAGGGCGGCCAAGCGCCCGGCGTCCTCCTCGCTTCGGGCTTTGGCTTTGGCCTCCTGGGCCTGCAGGTCTTGCTCCAGCTTCTCCCTGGCTTGGTGGCTCTCTGAGAGGGAGCTCTGAAGGCCGCTGAGGAGGCCCCCCAGCTGCTGCTTCTCCTCCTCGAAGCGAGCTCTGTCTGCTTGCAGAGCTGCTTCCCGCAGCTGCTTCTCCTCCTCCAGCTGCAGGATGGTGGCCTGGAGCTGGGCGCCGTGAGCGGTGAGGTTGGACACCTCCTGCTTCAGCTCTTCCATCTAAGGAGGAGACACCACAGGGAGAAGCACAAAGACCTCCAAGGTAGTAAAAGCCCAGCTCCCACCCAAGCCTTCCCAAGCCCAGCAGTCCCCATCCCTCCCATCCCTCCCCCAGTTTGCCACCCGAGCAGGACACCGATGCTTTGCCCCAGCACCAAACCAATACCTTCAGGACATCTCCCATGACTTCTCCTTTCTCCTGGGTGCTGCTGTCTCCCAGTTTGGCCAACTGGTCCTCCAGGAGGGAAATCTTCCCCTGGAGGATCTCTATCTTCTCCTCAGAGCATTGCTGGGGGGGCAGAAGATGTAGGACTGAAGTGAGGGGAGGTGCCACCATCCAAGCTTCCATCAGCACCAAGCTGGGGGGTGACCACCAGCCAGGGGGGGACCCTGTGTGTCCTCAAGGTCTTCAGCCATGAGCTGGGTGAGAGCTGGAGGCTCCCTCAGGCAGCTGGGAGATGGCACCGAGTTGGGTGGGAGTTGAGCTGCTGAAGGGGCAGGAGGGAGCTACAGAGGGGTCTGGAGCCATGGGAAAGGCCAATGGGATGAGGGCACCAAGGGCAAGGGCTGGGACCTGACCCTGGGGCACAGTGAGCCCAAGAAGGCTCCAGGCTGGGGGCAGAGGGGTTGGGAAGTGCCTGGTGGGGAAGAATCTGGAGAGGAGCCAGGGGGTGCCCAGGTGGGCAAGGAGGGCAGCAGCAGCCTGGGCTGGAGCAGCAATGGGGTGGGCAGCAGGACCAGGGCAGGGATTGTGCCCCTGGGCTGGGCACTGGGGAGCCCACAGCTGCAAGCCTGGGGGCAGGGTTGGGCCCTCCCTGCCAGGAGGAGCTTGAGGGCTGGGGCAGGGCCAGAGAAGGGCAAGGAAGCTGGGGAGGGGTCTGGGGAAGGAGGAGAAGGCTCTGGAGAAGCTGTGAGGAGCAGCTGAGGGAGCTGGGGGGGTTGAGGCTGCAGCAGAGGAGGCTGAGGGGAGACCTTGTGGCTCTCTGCAGCTCCCTGAGAGCAGCTTGCAGCCAGCTGGGGCTCAAGGGCTGCTGCTGAGGGCTGGGCCAAGAGGAGATGGCCTCAGGTTGTGGCAGGGGAGGTTGAGCTTGGCCCTGAGGAGCAATTGGTGCCCCCTGAGGGGTGCCCAGGCCTGTGGCAGGCTGCCCAGGGCAGTGATGCAGTCCCCATGGCTGGAGGGGTTGGGAAGCTATGGTGCTGAGGGCCATGGGGTGGTGGTGCTGGGACAGTGCTGGGGCCATGCTTGGCCTCCATCACCTTCAAGCTCTCTTCCACCCCATTCCATGACCCCAGCTCACCTTGTCCTGCAGGGCCACCCTCAGCTCACTCTCCAGCTGGCTCTGCTTCTCCTGGGCCTGTGCCAGGGCCGCGTTGTGCTCCTCCGAGAGCTCGTTGAGAGCCTCCTGCAGCTGCACCATGTGGCTGCCGATCTCCCGCAGCTGCAAGGGACCAAACCCCAGCCCAGCAGAACCTCAGAGACCACCCAGCACCACCCCCAAGCCCAACCCAGCTCCCCTGTCCCATGCAGCATCCATGGACACCCCTGGGGGGGCCATCAAACCCAACCCCACTGGATCCCACTGCAAAGGAGCAAGATCTCAGCGCCTCTGAGGACCTCCCAGCACCTCTCAAGACCCTCTGAGGACCTCTCCTCAGCACTCCCCCCCCCCAAGGATTTCTCCTCAGCCCCTCCCTGAGGACCTCTCCAGCCCCTCTGAGGACCTCCCAGGCCCTGAGAGGTGTCCCTACCTTGAAGGAGAGGTCTCCATTCTCCTCAGAGAGCTGATCGATCTTCCTGTCCATTTGGCCTTTCTCAGTCTTCAGGTCCTGGCACTGCCTGATGGCCTCATGCAGGCGAACCATGAGGCTGTGGGACAGGAGAAGCAGACCAAGGGGTGAGCTGGAAGGCTCTTCCAAAGCTCAGCAGAGGACTGGTTGGCTTGGAAAAGCTCTCCAAGACCAGCCCATGGCCCTCAGCTCCACAGCTCCCCAACCCCTCCAAGCCATGGGGACTCCCCCACTGACCTGGGCAGCCTGCCACAGGCCTGGGCACCCCTCAAGGGGCACAAATTGCTCCTCAGGGCCAAGCTCAACCTCCCCTGCCACAACCTGAGGCCATCTCCTCTTGGCCCAGCCCTCAGCAGCAGCCCTTGAGCCCCAGCTGGCTGCAAGCTGCTCTCAGGGAGCTGCAGAGAGCCACAAGGTCTCCCCTCAGCCTCCTCTGCTGCAGCCTCAACCCCCCCAGGGCCCTCAGCTGCTCCTCACAACTTCTCCACAGCCTTCTCCTCCTTCCCCAGACCCCTCCCCAGCTTCCTTGCCCTTCTCTGGTCCTGCCCCAGCCCTCAAGCTCCTCCTGGCAGGGAGAGGCCCAAAACTCAGAGCCTGGTTGAGGTCAGGCAGAGAGCTGGGAGCTGCCCCCTGGCTGGCAGCAGTCCAGGGCAGGGGGTTTGGGGCTCAGAGCTCTGCTTGGGGCTGTCCCTGCTGGCTGCAGGGGGGTTGGGCTGGATGAGCTTGCAAAGTGCCTTCAACCCAACCCATTCCATGATTCTATGACTGCCAAGGCCCTCTCCTCCCTGCTATGCAGCTGCAGAGGAGGTAGCAGAAAAGTTTTGGGGTCTTCTCAATGCTCAGCAAGAGCTCAAGGAGCTGTGGAGGGCAAGAGCCTGGGGCTGGCATCTGCTGAGTGGTGCCCAGGGCTCAAGGGGCACCAAGTGGCAGCCAGGAGGTACCCAGGGCTCCAGGGGCACCAAGTGGCAGCCAGGAGGTGCCAGCAGGAGCAACTTGGTTGGGGTGAGGCTGCTGGAGAGGCCTGGAGCAGGCTGCCCAGAGAGGTTGTGGAGTCTCCTCCTGGGGAGAGCTTCCAACCTCCCTGGCCATGGTGCCCTTGGGCCAAACTGCTGGGGGTGCCCTGCTGGAGCAGAGGGTGTTGGGTTGGCCTGGGGGAGCTCCAAAGGTCCCTTCTGATCTCCATCCATGGTGGGACTCCAGAAGTCCTCACCTTGTTCAGTCCAGGAGCTCTGAGGGGTGGATCTGGGACACTTTGGGATCAGGAAGGAGACCACCAGGACCTAATCTGCTGCTGCTGCTCTTCACAGGTGGAGCAGCTCAAGGTGGCCAAGAAGGACCAGGATCTCCAGAGGTCCCTTCCCACCACCCCTCCGTGGCAGGCTTTGGGGTTCCTGTGATTTCCCCTCCCTCCCCTTCCCCTTATTTTGTGCACTGCTGGAAAAGAGACAGAAGAAAGAAGAGAGAGAGAAGCTGAGGAGCATCCAGAGAGGACCTCTGCAGAGCTTTACCTCTCATTCTTCTCCCTCAGCTCCTCCATCTCCTTGGGCTCCAGCTGGTCAGCTGCTTGCCTCTCGTTGAGCAGGGCCAGGCGCTCGATCTTTTGCTGCATCATGGTCATCTGAGCCTCTGCAGGGGGAGGAGAGGGGGGAGAGAAGGTCCATCAAGACCTCTGACACCACCTGGAGGACCTCCTGGGCCTCCTCTCAAAGTTGGAGAGATGCCACCGTGGCAGCAAAGCCTTGGCAGGAGGAGGAGGTGGAAGATCCCAAGGTGTGGGCATGGAGCCTTCACCACCCAGCCCCACCTCTGGGGCCACCAACTCGGAGCAAGGTCTCCCTATGCTCACCTGAGGTCCTCCTTTCCTCACCTGGGGTCCACCTATGCTCACCTGAGAGTCCTCCTTTCCTCACCTGAGGTCCTCTTTTCCTCACCTGAGGTCCACCTATGCTCACCTGAGGTCCTCCTTTCCTCACCTGAGGTCCTCCTTTCCTCACCTGGGGGCCACCTATGCTCACCTGAGGTCCTCCTTTCCTCACCTGGGGTCCAACTATCCTCACCTGAGGTCCTCCTTTCCTCACCTGGGGTCCTCTTTTCCTCACCTGGGGTCCTCCTTTCCTCATCTGGGGTTCACCTATGCTCACCTGAGGCCCTCTTTTCCTCACCTGAGGTCCACCTATGCTCACCTGAGGTCCTCCATTCCTCACCTGGGGTCCACCTATGCTCACCTGGGGTCCTCCATTCCTCACCTGGGGCCCTCCTTTCCTCACCTGAGGTCCTCCTTTCCTCACCTGGGGTTCACCTATGCTCACCTGAGGCCCTCTTTTCCTCACCTGGGGTCCACCTATGCTCACCTGAGGTCCTCCTTTCCTCATCTAGGGCCCTCTTCTCCTCACCTGGGGTCCACTTATGTTCACCTGGGGTCCACCTATGCTCACCTGGGGTCCTCCATTCCTCACCTAGGGCCCTCCTTTCCCCACCTGAGGTCCTCTTTTCCTCACCTGGGGTCCACCTATGCTAACCTGAGGTCCTCCTTTCCTCACCTGGGGTCTACCTATGCTCACCTGAGGTCCTCCATTCCTCACCTGAGGTCCTCCTTTCCTCATCTAGGGCCCTCTTCTCCTCACCTGGGGTCCACCTATGCTCACCTGAGGCCCTCTTTTCCTCACCTGAGGTCCTCCTTTCCTCACCTGAGGTCCACCAGGATGGTGGTGGAGGGCTTCCACCTCCTCCCAGAATCCTGAGCTCTGAAGCCCCAGAGGCCTCCCCCCCAGGGGTAGCAGGAGGCACTGACCCTTCTCTGTGATCAGCTTGCGGTGCTCTGCCAGCTCCACCTCCAGCTCCTCTCGGTTCTCCCTCTCCGCTGCCAGCTGCTTCTTCAGCCTCCTCATCTGGAACTGGGGAGTCTGCATGATGTCCCCCATGGGTGAGGATGGGGGTCCAGGGAACACACTGTGGAGTAGCACAACAAAAAAGGTGCAGTCAGGGCCGTAGGAAGCCAAAGATGTGGGCACAGAGCCTTCACCACCCAGCCAGAGCCACCCAGCCTCCTCTGCTGCAGCCTCAACCCCCCCAGGGCCCTCAGCTGCTCCTCACAACTTCTCCACAGCCTTCTCCTCCTTCCCCAGACCCCTCCCCAGCTTCCTTGCCCTGCCCCAGCCCTCATTTTGCTTCTGGCAGGGAGGGTTTCAGATGTTGGGGGGCCAGGAGACATCAGGCACCACACCCAAAGGGACCGCAGGGGTACCTGAGGAGGTCCTTAGGGGAGAAAGGGTTTTTAGATGGGGATGGGACAGGGTTGGGGCCCTCATTCCAAGAAAGACATTGAGGAGCTGGAGAAGAGGCTGGAGGAGGAGAGGGGCCTGGAGGAGAAGGAGGAGGAGGGCAGGGAGGAAGAGGAGGAGTTTGGGTGCTGAGCAGGAAGATTGCTCCTCCTCATCTGGAAGATCTCAGCACCAACCTCAAAAGGTCCTCAAACACCTTTCAGGGCACAGTGGTCCTCTCCTTCCACCCCACAGCCCTGCCACAGAGAACTCAGCTGGCTGGAGAGAAGCTCCTGCAGCTCACCCAGCAGGGCCAGGAGCCTGAGGCTGTCAAACCAGGGATGAGGGCACCAAGGGCTGGGAGCTGCCCCTGGGGCACAGCAAGCCCAGGAAGGCTCCAGGCTGGGGCTAGAGAGGCTGGGAAGTGCCTGTGGGGGAAAGGCCCTGGGAGGTTTGGTGGCAGAGGCTGGGGAGGAGGCAGGGGGTGCCCAGGTGGGCAAGGAGGGCAGCAGCAGCCTGGGCTGGAGCAGCAATGGTGTGGGCAGCAGGAGCAGGGCAGGGATTGTGCCCCTGGGCTGGGCACTGGGGAGCCCACAGCTGCAAGCCTGGGGGCAGGGTTGGGCAACTCCCTGCCAGGAGGAGCTTGAGGGCTGGGGTAGGGCCAGAGCAGGGCAAGGAAGCTGAGGAGGGGTCTGGGGAAGGAGGAGAAGGCTGTGGAGAAGTTGTGAGGAGCAGCTGAGGGCCCTGGGGGGTTGAGGCTGCAGCAGAGGAGGCTGAGGGGAGACCTTGTGGCTCTTTGCAGCTCCCTGAGAGCAGCTTGCAGCCAGCTGGGGCTCAAGGGCTGCTCCTGAGGGCTGGGCCAAGAGGAGATGGCCTCAGGTTGTGGCAGGGGAGGTTGAGCTTGGCCCTGAGGAGCAATTTGTGCCCCTTGAGGGATGCCCAGGCCTGTGGCAGGCTGCCCAGGTCAGTGGTGGAGTCCCCATGGCTGGAGGGGTTGGGAAGCTGTGGTGCTGAGGGCCATGGGGTGGTGGTGCTGGGGCAGTGCCAGGCTCATGCTTGGCCTCCATCACCTTCAAGCTCTCTCCCAACTAAGAATGTTCTGCAGGAGACTCCTGCAGCTGCTCTGGGAAGCCCTTGTGCACTTTGGGCTGGCACAAGGTGGGCTTCCAGGAGGCAGCTCCTCACCCTCACCCCACCACCACATCTCACCCCCAGGCCAAGCCTACACCACAGCACCCAGAAGGTCTCTCTGGAGTCATCTCCAGGTCCTAGAAGCCACCTGGAACATTCCCTCCACCCAAGAGCCCATGGTTTGGAGACCTACTTGTTAGTTCCAGAGGAGGAGGCAATCCTCTGGAGCTCCAGAAACCGCACCTCACGCTTCTGGGGATGGGAGAGGAGTGGAGAGTGCTCCTCAGAGCTGCTGCTGCTGCTGCTGGATGAGGGCAAGGAGGCTGCAGAAGACAAGAAGGAGGCTGTGAGCTCCACCTGAAGACCAGAAGGCTCTCAAAAGAGACCCCAAGAAATTCCAACAGGGACGGAGGACCCCAGCCAGAGAAAACTCCAGAGGTTGTCTTCCAACCCTTCTCCTTCAAGCTCCTCAAGCTCCTGCCACCAACATTCCACAGCCAACTCGACCCTGGCAGTGGCCAGCCCAGCCCTGGGAGCAGCCAGCCCATCAAGGTCCTCTGGGAATCCTGGCTGGGATGGTGACAAGTGGGAAGAGCCTGAGCCCCTCCCTGCCAGGAGGAGCTTGAGGGCTGGGGCAGGGCCAGAGCAGGGCAAGGAAGCTGGGGAGGGGTCTGGGGAAGGAGGAGAAGGCTCTGGAGAAGCTGTGAGGAGCAGCTGAGGGCCCTGGGGGGGTTGAGGCTGCAGCAGAGGAGGCTGAGGGGAGACCTTGTGGCTCTCTGCAGCTCCCTGAGAGCAGCTTGCAGCCAGCTGGGGCTCAAGGGCTGCTCCTGAGGGCTGGGCCAAGAGGAGATGGCCTCAGGATGTGGCAGGGGAGGTTGAGCTTGGCCCTGAGGAGCAATTGGTGCCCCTTGAGGGGTGCCCAGGCCTGTGGCAGGCTGCCCAGGGCCGTGGTGGAGTCCCCATGGCTGGAGGGGTTGGGAAGGTGTGGAGCTGTGGTGCTGGGGGCCATGGGGTGGCGGTGCTGGGGCCACACTTGGCTTCCACCATCTCCAATCTCTCCTCCAACCCAACCCAACCTATTCCATGCTTCCAGGACCTGCTCCACCTCCACTGGGCCTCACCCCTTGGGGACTCCATCTGGCCCCAGAAGCAGAGCTTGGTCCTCACCTTTCTTCTGCAGGAATGTCTCCAGGTTCTCGTTGAGGTTCTCCTCATTGTCCAGCACGAACCTGAGGATGGCTGCCAGCTCCACCTGCAGCACACCAGGAGCAAGCAGAGGACGTTTCATTGCCCACCCCCCACCCCACCTTCCAAGGCAGGCCCCCCTGCCCCACCCAGGGGTCACCACTGCTTCCCACCACAACCCCTCCAACCCCCAGGTGGAACCCCAGAAGGCATCACCTGGGTCTTGTAGTCGAACTCATTCCAGTCCCCGGGGTTCTTGCAGCTCATGGAGGTGTGGTAGAGGAGCAGCACAGCCACCTGCAAGGAGCTTAAGGGTCACCAACCCCAGGAGGGCCACCAGGGATGGGTGGGGACAAAGCCAAGGTGGCCAAGAAGATCAAAGGTCTCCAGTGGGGGGCATGAAGAGTGACCAGCAGCAGGTCAAGGGAGCTTCTGCTGCCCCTCTGCTCTGAGCAGCAGCTGATTTGTGTCCCTGAGCTGCTCCTCCTGGGGACCTCTTTGGGGCAGGTTGCAGAGGTGCTGAGGGGAAGCTGCTGCAGGTTTGCAGCCCAGAACCCCCCTGAGCAGCACAGCTGAGGGGAGAGCAGCTGTCAGGAGAAGGAGCTGGGGGGTGCTGGGGGGGGGCACAAGGAGGTGCCCAGCAGCCAGCAAGGTGCCCTGGGGGAGGCCAAAGGTGCCCTGGGGGGCATGGAGCAGAGTGTGAGCAGCAGCAGGGGCAGGGAGGTTCTGCTGCCCCTCTGCTCTGCCCTGGGGAGGCCACAGCTGCAGGGCTGGGGCCAGGGCTGGGCTGCCCAGGGCAGAGCCTGGGAAGTGCTGGAGAGAGTCCAGGGGAGGCTGAGGAGAGGCTGAGGGCCAGAGGAGGACAACAAAGGTGGGGAAGGGTCTGGAGAAGTTGTGAGGAGCAGCTGAGGGCCCTGGGGGCTGCTGAGGCTGGAGCAGAGCAGCCCCAGAGGGGAGCTGAGCAATGCTCAGCAAGAGCTCAAGGAGCTGTAGGGGGCAAGAGCCTGCGGCTGGCATCTGCTGAGTGCTGCCCAGGGCTCAAGGGGCAGGCAGGAGGTGCCAGCAGGAGCAACTTGGTTGGGGTGAGGCTGCTGGAGAGGCCTGGAGCAGGCTGCCCAGAGAGGTTGTGGAGAGCTTCCAAACCCCCCTGGCCATGGTGCCCCTGGGACAAGCTGCTGGGGGTGCCCAGAGCTCCCTTCCCACCAGCCCATCCCCAGGCTTACCTTAGCCAGCTCCAGCTCCTCCCCCTCCAGCAGTCTCTGTGGTGCCACCAGGTCCTCTGCAGCCACTTTGTGCTTGCAGTGCTCTGCCAAGATGAAGCTGGAGTCACCTCCAGGTCTGGTGGCCAAGCCTGGAGGGGACCCTCTTGGGGCCTGGGGTCACCAGGGGGAGGTAAACCCCAAGGAGAAAGGGGCAGAGGAAAGCTTGAGCTCTGCCATTGGAGCTTCTCTTCCCTTCCCTTGGCTCCCAACCTCTCCAACCTTCACCCCCAGCATCTACTTCGCCTCTCAGCTCCTCCTCCACCACCCCCCCAAACCTCCTCCCACCTCCAGCAGCTGGGATCAGAGGTGGGATCTGACGTCCCTCCCCTTCCAGTGAAACCCACACAGGAACCTTCCCTGCCCTCCCCATTCCCAGGATCCCTGATGGGCTTTGAGCCTTCTCCTCCAGGCCCTTCCTCTCCTCCTTCTCTAGACCCTTCCCTTCCCTCTCCACACCCTTCCCTTCCTCCTCCACACCCTTCCCCTCCTCCTTCAGACCCTTCCCCTGCTCTTCCTTCAGACCCTTTCCCTCCCTCTTCAGTCTCTTCCCTTCCTCCTCCATCTCCTCCTCCTCCTCCAGACCCTTCCCCATCTTTGTTGTCCTCCTCTGGCCAAGACCAAACCGACTTCACCACAGCAAAAAGGCAGGAACCAGGTGAGGAAGGTCCCTGATGGTGCCAACCACCCAGGACCTCCTGGGTCCACCTCCTGGACCTCCTCTGCACCAGGCCTGGGCTCCAGTCAGGACTTCCATCAGGAATCTTTCCTATCCCACATCCCTGGCTGCCCCTACCCAAGCTGAGGAGGGAAGGAGAGGCCTGAAGCCCCCCAGGGCAGAGCCTCCACTGCTGGAGGGGCACCAAGGAGCAGCTCTTACTCTGCAGGAAGCTACAGATGAAGGAGATCCTCTCTGGAAGCTGCTGCTGCTCCAAGGTGGCCTCCTCTTCCTCGCTCCTGTGGCTGGAAGAAGAGCAGGGAAGGTGAGGATGATGATGGTGAGCATCAAAGCTTCATTAAGGGAAAACAGAGCAGGGACAACACAGCTTGGTGAGGGAGAGCTTGGCTTGGGACAACCAAAGTCTGCCCCATGGCACCGTGCCAGGCTGGGTGGCAAGGCAAAAGCCAACCAGAGCATGGCCAAGTCCCAACCAGGCCATGGCTGAAACCCAACCAGACCATGGCCAAGTCCCAACCAGACCATGGCCAAGACCCAACCAGACCATGGCCAAGTCCCAACCAGGCCATGGCTGAAACCCAACCAGACCATGGCCAAGTCCCAACCAGACCATGGCCAAGACCCAACCAGACCATGGCTAAAACCCAACCAGACCATGGCCAAGTCCCACCCAACCCAACCCTCAAGTCCATGCTCCTTCCAGACCTTGCCCTTCCTCAACACTGTTCCTCAGGTCCTTGCTCTTCCTCAACACCTTTCCCCTCCTAGACCCTTCCTCTTCCTCAAGTCCTTACCCTCCCTCAACCTTGCTCTTCAACCCCTTCCTCCTCCTTCCTCCCTCCCTCCCCCCCAACCCCTTCCTCCTCCTCCCTCCCTCCCCCCCAACCCCTTCCTCCTCCTCCTTCCCCCCCCTCCAACCCCTTCCTCCTCCTCCCTCCCCCCCTCCCAACCCCCTTCCTCCTCCTCCCCTCCCTCCCCCCAACCCCTTCCTCCTCCTCCCTCCCTCCCCCCAACCCCTTCCTCCTCCTCCCTCCCTCCCCCCAACCCCTTCCTCCTCCTCCCTCCCTCCCCCCAACCCCTTCCTCCCTCCTCACCTCCCTCCCCCCAACCCCTTCCTCTCCTCCTCCCTCCCTCCCCCCAACCCCTTCCTCCCTCCTCCCTCCCTCCCAACCCCTTCCTCCTCCTCCCTCCCTCCCCAACCCCTTCCTCCTCCTCCCTCCCTCCCCCCAACCCCTTCCTCCTCCTCCTCCCCTCTCCCCAACCCCTTCCTCCTCCTTCCTCCCTCCCTCCCCCCCAACCCCTTCCTCCTCCTCCCTCCCTCCCCCCAACCCCTTCCTCCTCCTCCTCCCTCTCCCCCAACCCCTTCCTCCTCCTCCTCCCTCCCCCCCAACCCCTTCCTCCTCCTCCTCCCTCCCCCCAACCCCCTTCCTCCTCCTCCTCCCTCCCCCCAACCCCTTTCTCCTCCTCCTCCCTCCCTCCAACCCTTCCTCCTCCTCCTCCCTCCCTCCAACCCTTCCTCCTCCTCCTCCTCCCTCCCTCCCTCCAACCCCTCCTCCTCCTCCTCCCTCCCTCCAACCCCTCCTCCTCCTCCTCCCTCTCCTCCCAACCCCTTCCTCCTCCTCCTCCCTCTCCCCCAACCCCTTCCTCCTCCTCCTCCCTCTCCCCCCAACCCCTCCTCCTCCTCCTCCCCCCTCTCCCCCAACCCCTCCTCCTCCTCCCTCTCCCCCAACCCCTTCCTCCTAGACCTTCCTCCCCCCCAAGCCCTTCTTCCTCTTCAACTTCCCTCTCTCCCAACCCCTTCCTCCCCCTCCTCAGCCCCCAAGCTCAATCCCTTGCCAGCCCCACTACACTTTTGGTTATCCCCAGTGTGCCAAACTTGGGGGAGGGGGGCTTGGGGGGGCTTCCAAGCAGGAATCCTTAGGGATTTGCCAGCCTGCTGCTGGGAGCTGCCCCCCTGCCCCAGCACCACTTGATCCCACTTTATCCCAGTTAATCCCAGCTTCAGTGCTGGGAGAAGATTAAGCAGCTCCTGATTAAATATAGCCCTGGAGAGAGGGAGGGAGGGGAGAGGCAGCTCCTTCCTCCCCACTCTCCCTCATCCTCATCCTCCTCCTCATCAGGGGTTAATTGGAGCAGAAAGGCTCCCACAGAGCTCCTACCAGAAAGGTTTGGAGGCCACAGCCCAGTAGCAGCCCTCACAACTTCCCAGTTTGCCTCCCACCCCTCCCAGTTTGCTCCACCCCCCTCCAAGTCTCCCTCACCTCACCCCCTTTCCACTTTGCTTCCCCCCCTCCCAGTCTGCCCCATCCCCCTCCCTTCCCAGTGCCTCCTATTGGAGTCATTGCTCCCAGTTCAGCTCCTGGATCACACTGGGAAGCAGGATAAGAGCTTCTAGAGGCTGGGATCCTAAAGCTGATTCCCAGAGCTGAGCTTCCCTCAGGATCCCAAGGCTGCAGCTCAGGAAAACTGGGAATTGCCTCTCAATATTTATGGATCCAAGCCCCAGTTCAGCTCCTGGATCACACTGGGAAGCAGGATGAGAGCTTCCAGGGGCTGGGATCCTAAAGCTGATTCCCAGAGCTGAGCTTCCCTCAGGATCCCAAGGCTGCAGCTCAGGAAAACTGGGAATTGCCTCTCAATATTTATGGATCCAAGCCCCAGTTCAGCTCCTGGATCACACTGGGAAGCAGGATGAGAGCTTCCAGGGGCTGGGATCCTAAAGCTGATTCCCAGAGCTGAGCTTCCCTCAGGATCCCAAGGCTGCAGCTCAGGAAAACTAGCAATTTCCTCAATATTTATGGATCCAAGCCCCAGTTCAGCTCCTGGATCACACTGGGAAGCAGGATGAGAGCTTCCAGGGGCTGGGATCTTAAAGCTGCTTCCAGAACTGATTTTTCCTCAGGATCCTGAGATGGTAGCTCAGGAAAACAGGGAATTTCTTCCATATTTATGGCATTCAAGCATCTCCCAGTTCAGCTTTGCTGCTTCCAGCATCAAGAGCAAGTTCTGGAGCCCCAAAAGCCAGAAACTCAAAACCCCCCTCCCGCCAAACACCAAACAAAGTCTTCCCTGGGTGGCTCCAGGGCTCAAATCTCCTCCCAAGAAGCTGAAGAGAGCTTCCTTGTGAGCCTGAGCTGCTTGGATTCCATCCTCTGCTGATGGATGGAGATGTCCAAGAGGTTCCTCCACCCATCTCAGGTGGATTCTGCTTGTAAACACAGCTTCATTTGCTCCTAACTGAGCTGGCCTGGCAAAAGTTAATGCTGGGGGGAATCTTCAACCCACCACAGGGGGAAGTGGTTTGGAGCTGAAGCATCAAAGCATCAGAGGAGGAGGGTTTTAAGATCTGCTTTCCCAGCCCTGCCTGGAGAAGGCCTCTTGGAGGGGTTGGTGGAGGCAGCCCAGAGGATCTTCAGCTTCTTCACCCCAGGTTGGGTGGTTTGGAGGGCTCCCAACTTGCCCACACTCACATTTTGTTGATGATCCTGATGAAGACTTTGCAGTCTTGGAGCTGGGAGAGGTCATGGAGGGCATCAGGACAAACATTGGTGCTGTTCACCTAGAAAGGATGAGCCAAGAGAGGTCACCACAGCTGGCTGGGCCACCACCTGCCCCCCCCCCCAGGCCTGACAAAGGGGACAGAGGAGGCCATCTCTAGGGGTGAGAGCAAAGCCAACCCTCCCAGGCCCCACCTGCAGCAAAGATCCCTACAGCTCCACAGGCTTTGGCCACACACAGAACAGCTTGGGAAGGTGAATCCAACACCTCCCTGCTCCCCTCTCCTGCCTGCTTCCCAGCCCTGCCCCAGCTCCTCTCCATCTCCATCCTGAGCTGCTCCAGCATCTCTGGTGGCTCAAGAGAAAGGATGGGCAAAGCAAAGCCCCAACCCAGCTCTGATGGCTCCACCAACCTGTCCCAACCACCAATCCCTCCCCTTGCTCCTGTCTGCTTCCCAGCCCTGCTCCCCTCTCCTGTCTGCTTCCCAACCCTGCTCCCCTCTCCTGTCTGCTTCCCAGCCCTGCTCCCCTCTCCTGTCTGCTTCCCAGCCCTGCTCCAGGCTCAGCCCCAGCTCCTTTCTTTCTCCATCCTGAGCTGCTCCACCATCTCTGGTGGCTCGAGAGGAAGGATGAGCAAAACAAAGCCCCAAACTAGCCCTGATGACTCCATAAACCTGTCCCAACCACCAACCCCTCCCCCTCTGCCCATCCCCAAGGTGCTGGTGGCACCTCCTGGAGCAGAAGATCCCCAAGGTGGAGCAAAGTGTGGTGGAGGAGGAGGACAAAGAGGCTTTACCCAAGCGAGGAGAGCAGAGGCCCTGGCGCCGTGGAGAGGCATCGTGGGGGTGAGGCTGCCCGGACCTGGAGAGGTCAACAAGAGGGGGAGGAGAACAAAACTCAATTAAGGCCAAGCCTTAATTACATTAATTACACCTCTTAGATGTCCAGCCAGGCAGGATCTACCCTTCCTGTGCTGCTGAGGAGCACCCAGGATCCTGCTTCTCAATGCTGGAACCACCCCAGGGCTCCCCAGCCACCACCCTTGGGAGTCGGGCTGAAGGCTGAAGGGTCAACATCTGCTGAGGTTCCTCAGCACCTCCTCCTCAGCCCCAAACTTCTCTGAAGGTCCTCTGAAGACCTTGCAGGGCCAGCAGAGCCCTTGGCCAAGCTTGGTTTCAGCTCCCCCCAGCCCAAGGAGGAGGGCAACGTGCCATCAAGTGCTGTCAGCAATGGCACCACTGAGGATCTTGCCCTGCTGGGGGTCACCAGGAGTGGCCCAAGGGCTTCTTCTCCAGGGGGTTTAGCTGTCTGGCACAGGCTGGAGGGCAAAAGTGCCCTGATTTGGGCACCCAGCAGACTGCTGGCACCTAGGAGTGGTGGGAGGGCTGGGACTGGTGGTGGCACCACCACCAGCAGCTTAAGAGAGGGGCTCCAAGGGCCAAAACCCAGCATGCCCAGGGCTGCCATGGTGGTCCCATGGGATGGGCAAGAGATTCCCCCTCCAACCCCCTCCCCCAGTGCCAAGGGGAAACTGGGAGCAATGGTAACCAAGCACCCAAACTGGGCAGCCCCAACTGGTTCCTGCTGAGAGCCTGCTGGGAGCCCTGCAGACCACCAGCTGGCAGAGCTTGGCATGGGGGTGGATCAGCCAGGGGCACCCCCCAGACTGGCAGGATGGGAGTTGGGGCTCCCAAAGTGCCAACAGCCTTGGCTGCTGGGATTCTTGGAGGAGGGGATGAGGTCTCTGCCCCTCTGCCCCCCCCCCAAGTCAGAAGCCTGCTGTGGGGAGCTGGAAGGAGCCTGCAAAGGAGCCCAGCCAAGGAGGTGGTGCCCAAGCCACTGGAGCAGTGCCAGCTGCCACCAGTGCTAAGCACAACCACCAGTGGCCAGGGACAGGGAAGAGGAACCCACCCACCCCCAAAGGCTTTACCAGGCAGGGCCAAGCCACTCTGCTGTCCCCAGCACTGCCAGGTCCCCTCCAGAGTGACCTTTGCCTCCTCACTGCCTGTCCCCAGAGCCACCCTGGGAGAACTGGGGAGAGGCAGGAACCAACCAGGGCCAAAAATCACCTGGGTGAGAGGGAGAAAGAGGAAGAAAAGGGGGGGGGGGGGGGGGAGGGGGAGTTCAGCTCCTGGCAACTTGAGCCCTGCTCTGCCCAGGATCTGCAGCCACCCCCAGGAGCAGACCCAGGGCTCCTGCCACCTCCAGGAGGCCAAACTGGGAAGGCTTCTCCCAGTCAGTTTGGCTCCAAACCAAGTTTGGCAGCGGCACAAAAAGCCTCTTGGGTGCCCGAGGCCACGGCACAGCCTGGCCAGGACCTCTCCTCTTCCACTTCCCTGAAGGGGAAAAGAAAATCTGTGGAAGGTGCCAGGCTGCCAAGCTGGCTCTGGGGCTGTACTGGTGCCCAGTAAGCAACTGGGATGGGCAAGAGCTGCCCAGTGCTGCCCCACTGCCTTCAGAGATGGGAAGAGGCTGGAGGTGGGGAGGAGGAAGGATTCGGCGCAGCGACAGCAGGGCCAGGAAGGGGTTTGCCAACCACATGCCCGGGATGCAGAGGAGCTGGGGAGGATCCAGTGGGATAAACCAGGGGGTGACAACCCTTGGGGACAACCCCAGGTGGAAAATTGTCCCCTCCCTGCTTTCCAAGCCCCCACCAACCCCACCGCAGCCACACGCTCCAGGTCAAAACACGACGTTATCCAGCACGGAGGGACCAGGAAGGGGTTTGCCAACCACACTCCTGGGATGCAGAGGAGCTGGAAGGATCCAGAGGGTCAAACCAGGGGGTGACAACCCTTGGGGACAACCCCAGGTGGAAAATTGTCCCCTCCCTGCTTTCTAACACCCCCACCACCAAACCTCACTGCAGCTGCCCGCTGTGGGTCTAAACACGACGTTATCCAGCACGGAGGGACTAGGATGGGTTTTCTAACCATATTCCCGGGATGCAGAGGAGCTGGAAGGATCCAGAGGGACAAACCAGGATGGTGACAACCCTTGGGGACAACCCCAGGTGGAAAAACTGTCCCCTCCCTGCTTTCCAAGCCCCCACCAGCCCCACCACAGCCGCACGCTCCGGGTCAAAACACGACGTTATCCAGCACGGAGGGACCAGGAAGGGTTTTCTAACCATATTCCCGGGATGCAGAGGAGCTGGGGAGGATCCAGTGGGACAAACCAGGATGATGACAACCCTTGGGGACAACCCCAAGTGGAAAATTGTCCCCTCCCTGCTTTCCAACACCCCCTCTCCAAGCACCCACCAACCCCACCACAGCCACACGCTCCAGATCCAAACACGACGCTATCCAGCACGGAGGGACCAGGAAGGGCTTTCTAACCACATTCCCGGGATGCAGAGGAGCTGGGGAGGATTCAAAGGGATAAACCGGGAGGGGGGAGAAGGAAGGAGGACAGCCCCAGGTGGAAAACTGTCCCCTCCCTGCTTTCCAACCCTCCACAAACCCCCCGACAGCTGCCCGCTCCGGGTCAAAACATGACGTTGTCCAGCACGGAGGGACCAGGAAGGGTTTTCCAACCACACTCCCGGGATGCAGAGGAGCTGGGAAGGATCCAGATGACAAATCAGGGGGGTGACCACCCGAGGGGACAACCCCAGGTGGAATATTGTCCCCTCGCTGCTTTCCAAGCCCCCCCTCCAGCCGCCCGCCGCGGGTCCAAACGCCACAGTTACCCAGCACGGAGGGGGACAGGAAAGGTTTTCCAACCACATTCCCGGGATGCAGAGGAGCTGGGAAAGATCCAGAGGGACAAACCGGGGTGGGGGGGGGGCAACCCGAGGGGGCAAACTCTGATGGAAAATTGCCCCCTGGCTGCTTTCCAACCCTCCCCCCCGCCTCCAGCCGCCCGCTGCGGGTCAAAACACGGCGTTACGCAACCTGCCATAGGGACGCATCGGTGACCCCCCCCCCACACACACACACCCCGGGGGAAAAAACTATCCTGGAGAGGGAGGGAAACTCAAAAGTCTTCCGAAAAAGAATCCCCCAGCCAAGGGGGGGGGGGTGGAGGGGGAGACCCCCGGACCCACTGCCCGAAGAAACGAGGCGGGGGAGGAAGGCTGCGGGGGTGTCCCGGCCGCCACCGCCACCCCGCAGCTCCCGGATGTTGGCGAAGCTGAGTTGAGCTTCCCGCTGGGATCTGGGGCTCTGGGGGTAAGGATTTTGAAGGGGGGAGCGCTGCTAGGGATGGAAAGCAGAGTTTTGCCTGCCCCCTACCCCCTCCTCTTCCTCCCAAGCCCTGCTGGAAGAGAACAAGGCAGAAGGAGTAAAAGCTTTGTCGGGAGCCTTACCGGGAGCGCGCAGCCAGCTTTAATCCGCCATGCAAAAGAGAAGGGGGGGGGGGGGGGGGGGGGGGAGAGAAGGGGGAGGCCGGCAGCCGGAGGGGGTCGGGGATGGGGGGCAAGGGAATTTCGGGGGGGAAAGGGTTGAGGGGAATTGGGGGAGGGGGATAGGGGAGGTTGGAAGCCGCAGGCCCAACGCACAAAAGAAAAGTTGTTGGGTTTGCCTCGCTTGGGGTTGGCAGGAGATGGTTTCCCTTTTCCCCCTCCCTCTTCCCCCCCCCCCCCCCACCCCCCGCCTCCTCCTCTCCCTCCCCCTTCCACCTCCCCCCCCCCCCCCCCCCCCCCTTCCCTTTCCTGGCTCCGGGCCACCCCCCAGCCCCGCGTCACGTTAAAGGGACCGCGGGCACAGCGGAGCCGGGGCGAGGGGGAGGGACGGAGGACGGCGAAGAGAGAGAGCAGCGCTGGCTGCTGTCACTCCCAGCAACAGCCTGGGGCACGGAGGGGCTGCCGCAGACCCTGCTGCTTCTCACCCTAGCAGGGCTTGGTGGGGGGAGCCCATGGTGGGGGGGAGCTCAGCGCCCCGCTCGTCTGCCTCCCGTTAAGCCAACCGGAACCGCAGCCCCGAAACTCCCTCTCGCCGGCGGGGGAGCGGAGCCAAGCCGATGACCCCGAGGGGCTGCGGGACCCCCTACCCGCTGTGGGGAGGGGAAACTGGCAGAGTCCTGACTGCGATCAGGGACCCTCCCCCCACCCCAGCTGCCTGCTGAGGAGCCAGCGGAGCCCCTCGGGAGCCATCCCCCGGGGGAGCTGCTGGGCAGCCCGCGGAGGCGCTCACGGCGGAGAAGGGGACAGAGGTGGAAGCTCAGCTGTGGAAGGAGTGAGGTGCCAGGCCCCGGCGTGGCACCTGGAAGCTTGGGCCCGCCGTGAGTGACAAACGGAGCGGGACCGGAGCTCCCCGCGGATTATCCTACCGGATCCGAGGAGCGCCGCGGGGATGAGGAGCGGCCGGTTGGGCACACGGAAGCGGCCAGAGGGGAGGTGACCCCAGCAGGCTGAGCCGCGGTGGCAGCCGGAAGGTAGCCGCGGCACGCACAGGCCTTTCCCCGGCAACGCACCCAGCCGGCTGCCGGTCCGGTACCGGGACAAGGTCTTGGATCTGATCCAGTACCGAGCCTGGAGAGTCCCCCGTGGGTGTCTGGCGTGGGGCTGTCAACCCATGGCAGTACTTAGGGGCTCCTCCGAGGGCAGCGTGACAGAGCGCTTAGCCTCACCGACACCCCCCTCCCCGCAGACAGACCCCGGCCACGGTTACCCCGAAACGGTGGCACCGAGGACGGACCCAGCCCCCGTCCCCCCCCCAAACACACACTCGAGGCCTAGGCCTAGGCCCAGGCCCCTACGGTAGGCCGAGCCTTAGCAAGGCCAGGGCCCACTGCTGCCTTCATCTGCGCTATCCCCGAGCCCTCCCCACTTGCCCCCGAGCCCTCCCTGGTGCCCGGGTCCTCCCTTTACCGTTACCGGGGCCGCCGCCGCCGCGATTCAAACGGCAGCGCCCGCCCCCGCCGCCTCCCCATTGGCCGGGCGCCGTCAGGTGACCGGAACAGGACTGCAAATCCCAGCGGCCCTTGCGCGCTGGGGCCGCAACTCTCGCGAGAGCCGCGGAGCACGCCGGGAGGTGGTCGCCAGGACGACGGCAGAGGGCCGGGGAGAGGCGGGGCCGGGCGGGGCAGAGGCGGTGCTCAGAGCGGGGCCCGTGAAAGTTACCGGGACGCGCCTGGAGCCCTGCGGTGAGGCGGGACAGGAGGTGCGGAGATACGGAGGAAGGGGAAGTCGCTATGGGTAAAGGGACACGCGTGGGGCTGCGGGTCCCGGAAGGGGCGCGAGTGGTTTACAGGGGTGTAGGCCTCAAGCCCCACAACCCCGGGCGGGGGATAGAGCAGGGAGACGGGCGAGAGAAGGAGCAAGGGACACGCGTGGGGGCCATGGAGGGGGCTCCAGGAGCGGGTGTCTGTGTTACAGGGAGGGTTAAGGGGAGGGGGGGGTCCCGGGGGCCTTGGGACCCAGGGGTGGTTGACCTCCATGGGGGCAAAGAAACGAGAGTGGGCCATGGAGAGTTGGGAGGGAGAAAGGAGGAAGGGGCAAAGTTCAAGCCCTCCAGCTCCAACTTGGGATGGGGGCCACAAAAAAGGCCTTGGGGTAGTCACAGGGGGGCTGCTGGAGGGGTTCTGGGGAGAGAGGCTCCCCTAAAGGGAGGGCCAGGCCATGGGGAGGACAAGTTGGGTGAGGGGAGCATTCCCTCTTCACTCCCCACTCTTCAACTTCTCTTTCTGCCCCATCAGCTCTATCAAGCAGGGACCCTAACTCCTCCCCCAGCCTCATGGGACCCCCAAAACTGCTGATGGGGAGGGGGCTGCACATGAAAAAGAAGGCTCCAGGTACCGTGGGGGGAGGCCACTCTCACGTCAGAACAGACTCTGCCCAGCCTGTAGGAGCCTTCAGCAGGAGCAAGAGGTCCCAGTAAGTCCCACTAGGCAGCTGGGAAATGAGGAGGAGGGTTCCAGGGATGACTTTGGGGATCCCCCCTCTTCCCCCAGAGGCAAAAGGAGACAAGCACTGGCTGAAGGTGGTTTTATCTACTGTGGCCAAAAAGAATCATTAAAAACCAACAAAAGAAAGGTTCCAAGAGGGAAAAATGACCTGGAGGGACTGGGGGAGGGGGGGGGGGTGTGACAGGGTTGGGGTACAGAAGCCAGCACACCCCCCCAAAAAATACCTCCCCTCCTCCTCTTGGTGTCTTGGCAAACAGTGCCAGCCCAGAGTGATGGGGAGGGAACTGGGGTGAGGTCTAAGTTGTTTGGGCCCCCCCCCCCCCAAAATGATGAGCAGAGAACTGGGGTGGAGTCTGTCCAAGTTGTTGGGGCCCCCTCAGAAGGATGGGGAGGGAACTGGGGTGGTGTGTGTCCATGCTCAGAGGGGCCCCCCCAAAATGATGAGCAGAGAACTGGGGTGGAATCTGTCCAAGCTCTGTGAGAGGAGGACTAAAGACCACCAACAAACCAACCCCAAGACCTCCCCTGCCCTCCACCCAAAAAAACCCCAAAGCCACCCAAAATAAAGCTTCCCCCCCCCAAAAAAAAAAAGCCCCAAAGCCCCCCCCCATCCTGCCCAGAGGACCCCCAAGGTGCTGCAGCTGCAGGTCTGGGGGGAGCTCAGGGGATGCCAAACTGTACAACCAGTTCTTCTTTGGCGTCGACTCGGATCTGGGAGAGAGCACTGAAGGCATAGGCAGCTATCCGGGACACCTGCGGGGGACAAGAGCCTCCTGGGGGGCACTGATGGCCTCAGGTGGCCTCAGGGGGTCTGGGGGGGGAGGCACAGGACAAGAGGCTCCTTGGGGACACTGCTGGCTGCAGAGGGCTTTGGGGGCCAAGAGGCTCCTTGGGGACACTGCTGGATTCAAACGGCCTGGAGGGGACACTGCTGGATTCAGGGGGCCTTGGGGGGTACAAGAGGCTCCCTGGGGACACACTTCCTGGCTTCAGGTGGCCTCGGGGGCACACTGCCACCTTCAGGGGGCTTTGGGAGGGGACACACACAAGAGGCTCCTTGGGGACACTCCTGGCCTCAGGGAGCCTGGGGAGTGGGGGACAAGAGGCTCCTGGGGGACACTGATGGCCTCAGCGGGGTGACAAGAGGCTCCTTAGGGATACTGCCAGCTCAGGGGGGGTCTAGGGGGACACTGATGGCCTCAAGGTGGGGGGGGACACACACAAGAGGCTCTTTGGGGACACTGCCAGCCTCAGGGGGACCTGAGGAGGGGACAGAGGCTCCTTGGGGACACTGCCAGCCTGGGGAGACACTGCTGCCTTCAGGGGGCCTGGGGGACACTGCCAGACTCAGGGTCATGGCAGGGAGGGACACTACTGGCACTCCCTCTGCAGTCTCTCATGGGATTTGGTTCTTCAAGACCCAGCCACAAAGCCTCAGGGCACCCTCACCCCATGGCCCTCAGCACCACCCCAGCACCACCACCCCACAGCCCTCAGCACCACAGCTTCCCAACCCCCCCAGCCATGGGGACTCCACCACTGCCCTGGGCAGCCTGCCACAGGCCTGGGCACCCCTCAAGGGGCACCAATTGCTCCTCAGGGCCAAGCTCAACCTCCCCTGCCACAACCTGAGACCAACCCCAGGAGCTGTCCCAACTCCAAGCGCCCAAGGTGCCACCTGTGACGCTGAGGGTGGAGGAACACCTCAGCTGGAGCCCCCTCCCCACGTCCCACCTCCCCCCCCAAGGCCTCCCTCACCTGCTGGAGGTCTGCAAAGGGCACAGGGTCGCTGGCCAGGACTTGGTGGGGCTGGCTGGTGAGAGATGGCAGCAGGGGAAGCTTCTTCCAGTGCGTCAGGGTGGTGCTGAGCATGGCCAGGCGGGTGCTGAGCAGAGCACAAGGGCCACAACCCGGCTGGTACCACGGCTGGGGCCTGGCACTGCCCCTTCAGGGGGGTCCTGGCACCGGGGGTCCCAGCACCAGTGGTTGTGGTTCTGATAGTGAGGTCCCAAGCACTGAGGGGCTGGGGGCTTGATGTTGAGGTCCTACCACTGGGGTCCTGAGGGACTGATACTGGGTCTGGGGGATTGATACTGGGGTCCCACCAGTGGGGTACTGAGGGATTGATACTGGGGTCCCACCAGTGGGGTCCTGAGGGATTGATACTGGGTCTGGGGGCTTAATACTGGAGTCTCACCACTGGGGTCCTGAGGGATTGATACTGGGGTCCCACTACTGGGGTCCTTAGAGATTGATACTGGGTCTGGGGGCTTGATAGGTCCTGATACTAGGGGGCTGGGGGTCCCAACACCAGGGAACTGGAATCTTGATACTAGGGCCAGGGTCCCAGCCCTGGGACACAGGAAATGAGGCTCTCACTCCCCCTATGCCACCACCCAAGGGCCAACAGGACAAGGAGGAGACCCCTCCAGGCACCCCCACCCCAGCCCTCCTCATTCCCAGAGGCAGGAAGCTGAGGGAGCATCCAGCCCTCCACCACCAGAGCCACCTTCAGAGCTCCCCCAAGCAGGCCAGGAGGGGGGTGCAGAGGGCCTCAGGCTCCCTCCCAGCCAAGCAGGCCAGGAGGGGGGTGCAGAGGGCCTCTGGCTCCCTCCCAGCCAAGACCAAGACACATGAGGAAGGTTGCAGCCCTGGGTGGAGCTGCAGGGCCCCACCTGTACTGCCGAGCTCTGTCCATGTACTCGTGCTGCTCCATGCCCTGGGAGTCTGCTGCTGACACATCGATGATGTTGCTGAGGAGACAGCAGGGAAGGCTTGGGAGAGAGCCTGGAGGCCACCCATGGACTGCCCCAGCACCAACACACAGCCCTCAGCACCACAGCTCTGCAGCTTCCCAGCCCGTCCACCACTGCCCTGGGCAGCCTGCCACAGGCCTGGGCACCCCTCAAGGGGCACCAATTGCTCCTCAGGGCCAAGCTCAACCTCCCCTGCCACAACCTGAGGCCATCTCCTCTTGGCCCAGCCCTCAGGAGCAGCCCTTGAGCCCCAGCTGGCTGCAAGCTGCTCTCAGGGAGCTGCAGAGAGCCACAAGGTCTCCCCTCAGCCTCCTCTGCTGCAGCCTCAACCCCCCCAGGGCCCTCAGCTGCTCCTCACAACTTCTCCACAGCCTTCTCCTCCTTCCCCAGACCCCTCCCCAGCTTCCTTGCCCTGCTCTGGCCCTGCCCCAGCCCTCAAGCTCCTCCTGACAGGGAGGGCCCAACCCTGCCCCCAGGCTTGCAGCTGTGGGCTCTCCAGTGCCCAGCCCAGGGGCACAATCCCTGCCCTGCTCCTGCTGCCCACACCATTGCTGCTCCAGCCCAGGCTGCTGCCCTCCTTGCCCACCTGGGCACCCCCTGGCTCCTCTCCAGCTGCTGCCACCAACCCCCCCAAGGCCTTTCCCCCCCAGGCACTTCCCAGCCCCTCTGCCCCCAGCCTGGAGCCTCCCTGTGCCCCAGGGTCAGGTCCCAGCCCTTGCCCTTGGTGCCCTCATCCCATTGGCCTTTCCCATGGCTCCAGACCCCTCTGGAGCTCCCTCCTGCCCCTCCAGCAGCTCAACTCCCACCCAGCTTGGTGCCACCTGGCACCCTGGGGGCAGCAGGACCCCAGCCGTTGGCACTGGCTACGGTCAGGGACTGCTGAGAGCCCTCCAGGGGCTGGGTTGGTGCTGGGGAAGCCCTGCAGGGCCCTTGGGGTGGCCAGCATCTGAGGTGGGTCTTGGAAGGTGACTTTTAGGGGGGAAGAGGTGGCTGGAGCCCTGCTGCCCACAACATTGTTGTGCCCCAAGAGCAGCTCCCAGCCCTTGAGCCTGGTTCCACCTCATCCCCTCGGCCTCAACCCGTGGCTGCAACCTGTCCACGGCCCCGGGAGCCCCGGGGCGGGGCGGGGGGAGGGTCTCACATGGCGGTTTTGGCGAGGATGGAGGAGAGCATCGCCTGCTCGTCCGTGCGAGCCGAGGGCAGGTTGTGGTAGCTCTGCTCGGCGCCGTTCAGCGCCTTGCTGGGAGGGCTGGCCGCCGGCTCCAGCAGCCGCTTGGTCTCTTCCTCCTGGGGGCAAGCAGAGAGGAAGCTCAGCGCCCCCCCCACCGGGGAGGGAGGAGCTGCCTCTCCCTCCCCCGCCGCTACCCCGCACCGGATCGATTTACGGTGGGACAAGCCACAGCCCCCCGCCTCCTCCCCTTCCCCAGCGCTGTCCGGGGAGGGAAGGATGGCACCGCTCCGGCACCGGCGTGCAGGGGCTGCAGACTCCCCCCGCAAAACACAGCCCGGGACACCGCGGGGAGCAAGGAGGTAGCACAGACCCCCAGGGCCGGGTTGGGAGGGGGCAGCGCGGCTGCTGTCACGGTGCAGAAAGCATTCCCGAAGCCCCCGGGGAAGGGGTCACGGTTCCTGGGATGGACACCGACCCTCCGCCGACCCCCCCGCATCTCCCCGGGACACCGACACACACACACTCGCACTCTGCCTCCCCCGGGACACCGACCACCGACTCGGGCCGGACAACCCCGGGGGAGACCCCCGGGGGCGGCGGGAGAAGTGTCGACCCCCAGCAGTAAAGCAGCGAGTCCTGGGCAGACGGAGAACAGCTCCCGGTGGGGACTCCCCGCCCCCCCAGGAACATCCCACCCCGTCCCCGCTACGGTCGCTCGCCCCCCTCCTCCTCCTCTCCGCCTCGGTACAGACCTCCCTCTCCTCTTCCCCTTCCCCCACATCCCTTCCCCCTCCCCGGTACGGTCCACCCCTCCCCCGCCGTGACAGGGACAAGCCCCCAGCCCCCGGGACTGCCCCTCGCCGGCCCCGCTGTGGCTCTCTCGGGGGTGGCACCTGGTCGGAGGCCTCAGCCTCGCTGCTGTAGCAGCAGCCCATGGCGAGGCGCAGCAGGGCCGGACCGGCCCGGGCGCGGCTGCGGTGTCCGCTAGGGGCCCGGCCGCCCCGGTCACGTGACGGGGGACGGGGCGGAGCCTCCTCGTGACCGGCCATCGCGTCACGTGGGACGGTGCGGCAGGCAGGGAAAGCCAATGGGTTTAAAGGGCCGCGGTCACGTGAGGAGAAGCCAATCAGCGCTCAGAAAGGCGGGAAGAGGGGCGCGGAGGAGGGGGGGAGAGCCGCTCGCGGGAGCGCGCGCGCGCGCGGGGAGCGTCGTCATGTGGAGGGGAGGGTGGCGCGCGGGGGTTGAGGAGAGAGGAGGGGGGGGACCTCGTCACGCGGCTGGAGGCGGTGCGCGCGCGTGCAGCGGCGGTGGTCACGTGGAGGGAGGCGGAGGAGGAGAAGGAGGAGGGGGAGGACGCTGCGGCGAGCGCCGCCTGGCGACGGCGGCCGCAAATAGCCTCCCGGTGCTGCTCCCCAGTGCTTCCAATGCTTCCCAGTGCTCACAGTGCTTCCCAGTCCTCCCCAGCTCTTCCCAGTGCATCCCAGTGCGCCCCAATGCTGCTCAGTGCTCCCACTACTCCACAGTGCTCCCAGTGCTTCCCAGTTCTCCCTCTGCCTCCAGTCCTCCCCAGTGCTCCCAGTGCATCCCACTGTCCCCAGTGCTCTCCAGTGCTCAACATGCTCCCTGAGCTTCCCAGTGATTCCCAATGCTCCCAGAGCTTCCCAGTGCTCCCCACTGCTCCCAGTGTCTCCCAAAGCTCCCCAGTGCTCCCGGTGCTTCCCAGGTACTGGACCCTGTCCCCTCCCATGCCCGGAGCCGGAACAGGACCCTGTCCCCTGCCATGCCCGGAGCCGGAACAGGACCTTGTCACCCTCCTGTATCCTAAGCCGGTACGGGACCCTGTCCCCTGCCATGCCCGGAGCCGGTGCAGGACCCAGTCCCCTGCCATGCAGGTAACGAGCCGGCACAGGAACCTGTCCCCTGCCATGCCCGGAGCCGGCGCAGGACCCTCCCCCTGCCACGCCCGGAGCCGGTACAGGACCCCGTCCCCTGCCATGCCCGGAGCCGGTACGGGAGCCTGCCCCTGCCATGCCCGGAGCCGGTGCAGGACCCTGTCCCCTGCCATGCTCGGCTCCGGTACAGAACCCCGTCCCCTGCCATGCCCGGAGCCGGCACAGGACCCTGTCCCCTGCCATGCCCGGAGCCGGCGCAGGACCTTGTCACCCTCCTGTATCCTAAGCCGGTACGGGACCCTGTCCCCTGCCATGCCCGGAGCCGGTGCAGGACCCAGTCCCCTGCCATGCAGGTAACGAGCCGGTGCAGGACCCTGTCCCCTGCCATGCCCGGAGCCGGTGCAGGACCCTGTCCCCTGCCATGCTCGGCTCCGGTACAGAACCCCGTCCCCTGCCATGCCCGGAGCCGGAACAGGACCCTGTCCCCTGCCATGCCCGGAGCCGGAACAGGACCTTGTCACCCTCCTGTATCCTAAGCCGGTACGGGACCCTGTCCCCTGCCATGCCCGGAGCCGGTGCAGGACCCAGTCCCCTGCCATGCAGGTAACGAGCCGGTGCAGGACCCTGTCCCCTGCCATGCCCGGAGCCGGCGCAGGACCCTCCCCCTGCCACGCCCGGAGCCGGTACAGGACCCCGTCCCCTGCCATGCCCGGAGCCGGTACGGGAGCCTGCCCCTGCCATGCCCGGAGCCGGTGCAGGACCCTGTCCCCTGCCATGCTCGGCTCCGGTACAGAACCCCGTCCCCTGCCATGCCCGGAGCCGGCACAGGACCCTGTCCCCTGCCATGCCCGCAGCCGGTGCAGGACCCTGTCCCCTGCCATGCCCGCAGCCGGTGCAGGACCCTGTCCCCTGCCATGCCCGGAGCCGGTACAGGACCCTGTCCCCTGCCATGCCCGCAGCCGGTGCAGGACCCTGTCCCCTGCCATGCCCGCAGCCGGTACAGGACCCTGTCCCCTGCCATGCCCGGAGCCGGTGCAGGACCCTGTCCCCTGCCATGCCCGGAGCCGGCACAGGACCCTGTCCCCTGCCATGCCCGGAGCCGGCACAGGACCCTGTCCCCTGCCATGCCCGGAGCCGGCACAGGACCCTGTCCCCTGCCATGCTCGGAGCCGGTGCAGGACCCTGTCCCCTGCCATGCCCGGAGCCGGCGCAGGACCCTGTCCCCTGCCATGCCCGGAGCCGGCACAGGACCCTGTCCCCTGCCATGCTCGGAGCCGGTGCAGGACCCTGTCCCCTGCCATGCTCGGAGCCGGTGCAGGACCCTGTCCCCTGCCATGCCCGGAGCCGGCACAGGACCCTGTCCCCTGCCATGCTCGGAGCCGGTACAGGACCCTGTCCCCTGCCATGCTCGGAGCCGGTGCAGGACCCTGTCCCCTGCCATGCCCGGAGCCGGTGCAGGACCCTGTCCCCTGCCATGCTCGGAGCCGGTGCAGGACCCTGTCCCCTGCCATGCCCGGAGCCGGCGCAGGACCCTGTCCCCTGCCATGCCCGGAGCCGGTGCAGGACCCTGTCCCCTGCCATGCTCGGAGCCGGCACGGGACCCTGTCCCCTGCCATACAGGTAACGAGCCGGTACAGGACCCTGTCCCCTGCCATGCCCGGAGCCGGTGCAGGACCCTGTCCCCTGCCATGCCCGGAGCCGGTACAGGACCCTGTCCCCTCCCATGCCGGTAACCGGAGCCGGTGCAGGACCCTGTCCCCTCCCATGCCGGTAACCGGAGCCGGTACAGGACCTTGTCCCCTTCTCTTGCCGGTAACCGGAGCCGGTGCTGGACCCTGTCCCACTCCCATGCAGGTAACCGGAGCCGGTGCAGGACCCTCTCCCCCTCCCTCGCCGGTAACCGGAGCCGGTGCCCGCGGCGGTGCCGGTATCGGTAGCTGAGTCGTCCCCGGGGGCTCCGCCGCCGGCTCCTGCTGCCCGCAGCCTGCGCTCAAGTAAGTGCCGCCCCACTCCCCCTGCTCCCCCCCCAAGGACCCCCGGAGCCCCCAGACCCCCGCGGGACAGCAGCTCCGGGCGGGGCTGGAGGACAGCTGTCAGCTGGCACCACCCTGGCACCACCCAGTGCCAGCGCACCGGGGACACGACCCCAGCCCCAGTCACAGGACCCCAGCCCCAGTGAGAGGATCCCAGCCCCAGGGACAGGACCCCAACCCCAGGCACACGACCCCAGCCCTATGGACAAGACTCCGGCCCCAGTCACAGGACCACGGCTCCAGGGATAGGACCCCAGCCCCAGTATGAAGACCCCAGCCCCAGGGACTCGACCCTAGCCCCTGTGAGAGGACCTCGGACCCCAGCCCCTGGACAGGACCCCAGCCCCAGTATTAAGACCTCAGCCCCAGCACCAAGCCCCCAGCCCCAGTATTAAGACCTCAGCCCCAGCACCAAGCCCCCAGCCCAATACAAAGCCTCCTTCCCCAAGCCTTCATCCCATTACTAAGCCCCCAGCCCCAATATCAAGTCCCCAGCCCCAGTGCCAAGACCCCAGACCCAGTATCAGGACCTCAATCCCATTATGAGGACCCCAGCCCCAGTATTAAGACCCCAGCCCCAGTGACAGGACCCCAGCCCCAGGATCAAGCCCCCAGCACCAAGCCCTCAGCCCAGTACCAACCCCCAACTCCAGTGACAGGACCCCAGCCCCAGTGGCAGGACTCTAGTCCCAGTAGCAAGCCCCCTCCCCATCCCAAATCCCCACTCCCACTTCCAATCCCCCTTCCCCAATTCCAAGCCCCCCTCTTTATCCCCAAGCTCCCAGCCCCTGTACCAAGCCCCCTCCCCAACCCCAATCCCCCTCTCCAATTCCAAGCCCTCTTCCCATCCCCACTCCCCCTTCCCCATCCCAAACCTCCCCTCCCTATCCCCAAGCCCCCAGCCCCAATATCAATTCCCCAGCCCCAGTGCCAAGAACCCAGCCCCAGTATCAAGCCCCCTCCCCATCCCCAACTCCAATCCCCCTTCCCCAATTCCAATCCCCCCTCCCCATCCCTAATTATCCCTCCCCATCCACAAGTCCCCAGCCCAGTACCAAGCCCCCAGCCCTGGTATCAAACCCCTCCTCCCAGTTCAAATCCCCCCTCCCCAGTTCTGATCCCCTCTTCCTAACCCCAAGCCCCCAGCCCCAGTATCAATTCCCCAGCCCCAGTACCAAGCCCCCAGCCCCAGTACCAAGCCCCCAGCCCCAGTATCAATTCCCCAGACCCAGTACCAAGCCCAAGCCCCAGTACCAAGCCCCCAGCCCCAGTATCAAATCCCCAGCCCCGGTACCAAGCCCCCAGCCCCAATATCAATTCCCCAGCCCCAGTGCCAAGCCCCCAGTCCCAATATCAATTCCTCCAGCCCCAGTCACAAGCCCCCAGCCCCAGTATCAAATCCCCAGCCCCGGTACCAAGCCCCCAGCCCCAATATCAATTCCCCAGCCCCAGTACCAAGCCCCCAGCCCCAATATCAATTCCTCCAGCCCCAGTCACAAGCCCCTAGCCCCAGTATCAATTCCCCAGCCCCAGTGCCAAGCCCCCAGCCCCCGTATCAAGCCCCTTCCCCAATCCCAATCCCCCCTCCCCATCCTCAATCCCCCTTTCCCCAATCCCAGTCCCCCCTCCCCATCCCCAATCCCTCCTTCCCCAATTCCAAGCCCCCTCTCCCCCATCCCCCAAGGCCTCCTCCTCCCTCTCCTCCTGTTCCCCCCCCCCCCCCACTATCTCCCCAGGCATGGTGTCCGCCGCCCTCGCCTTGGCCTTCCTCCCCTTCCTCCTCACCCTCCTGCTGCGCTACCGCCACCACCTGCTGCTGCTGCTGTGGGGGGTGGCGCTGGGCTGGCTGCGGGACCGCCTGAGCCGGGTGCCCCGGGAGCAGCGGGCATTCCAGTTCCTGCTGGCACACGCCGTGCCCGGCGACCCCCGCCACATCCTGCGCACCTTCGACCTCTGGTGCCAGCGCCGGGAGCACCTCAGCTGCGTGGGGCCGGTCAAGGGTCAGCCTCCGGGGACCACCAACCTCCGCCCCCCAAAACCCCCTCCCCCACAACCCCTTGTGGCGAGCTGGGGGGAAAAGGGGAGGGAGGGTGATGGGCACGGGATGCCTGGCATGGTCGGGGCATCGTCAGTGGAGTTTGGGCAGTGCCAGGGTAGCTTGAGCATCGTTGGGCACGGGCATGGTGCTGGGGGTATGGCCCCCGGAGTGCCTGGCATTGTTGGGGCATCATCAGTAGAGCTGGGGCAGTGCCAGTGTGGTTGGGGCACTGCCAGCAGAGATGGAGAGTGGTTGGCAAGGGCATGGTACCTGGAACAGCTGGCATGGTTGGGACATCAGCAGTGCAGATGGCATGGGCATGGTGGCATGGCCCTGGGATGCTTGGCATGGTTGGGGGCAGCATTGGTGGAGTTGGGGCAGTGCCAGGGTACCTTGAGCATCGTTGGCATAGGGCTGGGGTATGGTCCCTGGGGTACCTGGTATGGTTTGGGCATCAGCAGTGGCATGAGCATGGTGCTGGGTATGGCCCCTGGGGTACCTGGTATGGTTTGGGCATCAGCAGTGGCATGGGCATGGTGCTGGGTATGGCCCCTGGGGTACCTGGCATGGTTGGGGCATCACCAGTGGAGATGGAGCAGCCTTGGCATGGGCATGGTGCTGGGGTATGGCCCCTGGGATGCCTGGCATGGTTGGGGCATCACCAGTGGAGTTGGGGCACTGCCAGTGGAGATGGAGCATTGTTGGCATGGGCATGGTGCCTGGAACACCTGGCATGGTTGGAACATCACCAATGCAGATGGCATGGTGGCATGGCCCTGGGATGCCTGGCACAGTTTGGGCATTATCAGGAGCATGGTGCTGGAGTATGGCACTAGAGTGCCTGGCACAGGTGGGGCATTGTCAGTGGAGTTGGAGCTCCACTGGTGTAAATGGAGCATGGTTGGCATGGGCACCACTGGCATGGCTGTGGCACCATTGCTGGAGCCACAGAACCATCAGCACTGCCCTGGCACCATTGGCACAGCTGTGGCACCATTGTTGTGGCCATGGCACCATGAGCACTGCCCTGGCACCACTGGCATGGCTATGACACCCTTGCTGTGGCCATGGCACCACCAGCACTGTCCTGGCACCATTGGCACAGCTGTGGCACCATTGCTGTGGCCATGGCACCACTGGCATGGCTATGGCACCATTAGCACTGTCCTGGCACCACTGGCATGGCTGTGACACCATTGCTGTGGCCATGGCACCATTAGCACTGTCCTGGCACCATTGGCATGGCTATGGCACCATTGCTGTGACCATGGCACCATCAGCACTGTCCTGGCACCACTGGCATGGCCATGGCACCATTGCTGTGGCCATGGCACCATCAGCACTGCCCTGGCACCACTGGCATGGCTATGGCACCACTGTTGTGGCCATGGCACCATCAGCACTGCCCTGGCACTGTTGGGACAGCCATGGCACCATTGCTGTGGCCATGGCACCACTGGCACAGCTGTGGCACCATTGCTGTGGCCATGGCACCGTCAGCACCACCCTGGCATCATTGGTACAGCCATGGCACCACTGCTGTGGCCACGGCCTGGCTGGCAGGGTCGTGGCACTTCTCCTCTCCCCAAGCTGGGGGGGGCACCAGGTGGGTGCCAGCCTCTGCTGGGCACCTGCAGGGCACTGAGGTGGCCTCCGTCCGGCGCAGGTCGCATCGTGGAGAGGCTGCTGGCAGAGAGGGCGCCGCTGAGGCTGCTGGAGCTGGGCACCTACTGCGGCTATGCCACCGTGCTGCTGGCACAGGGCATGCCCCCCGGTGCCAGGCTGTACAGCGTGGAGCTGAACCCGCAGCACGCCGCCGTGGCGGAGAAGGTCCTGAGGCTGGCTGGCATCGACGAGCAGAGGGTGAGGAGGGCGCACGATGGGACGGGGCGGGGATGAGGCAGAGGATGGGATGGGAGAGGGTGGGAACGGCCCGGGACACCAGCAACCCCCCCCCGCCTCGCAGCGCCCCCCTGTGGCCAGCTAGGAGGTTGGTTCCCCTTCTCCCCGCAGGTGGAGCTGCTGGTGGGGCCCTCGGAGGAGGTGATCCCCAAGCTGAGGCAGAGGCAGGGGCTGCTGCAGCTGGACTTCGTCTTCATGGACCACTGGAAGAGCTGCTACCTGCGGGACCTGCAGCTGCTGGAGAGCCTCCAGATGCTGGCCCCGGGGGCCACCGTCCTGGCCGACAACGTCCTCTTCCCCGGGGCCCCTCACTTCCTGCAGTACGCCAAGAGCTGCGGCAAGTACCGCTGCAGGGTGCACAGGGCCAGCCTCGAGTACTTCGAGGCCATCCCGGACGGCGTCGCAGAGCTCTGCTACCTTGGCGCCCCCTGAGCCACTGCCCCCGGGCAGGGCACCCAGCCCCTGAGCCACCCAGCCCCAGAGCCACTGCCCCCGGGCAGGGCACCCAGCCCCTGAGCCACCCAGCCCCTGAGCCACTGCCCGCGGGCAGGGCACCCAGCCCCGGAGCCACCCAGCCCCAGAGCCACTGCCCCCGGGCAGGGCACCCAGCCCCGGAGCCACCCAGCCCCGGAGCCACTGCCCCCGGGCAGGGAACCCAGCCCCGGAGCCACCCAGCCCCTGAGCCACTGCCCGCGGGCAGGGCACCCAGCCCCGGAGCCACCCAGCCCCTGAGCCACTGCCCCCGGGCAGGGCACCCAGCCCCTGAGCCACTGCCCGCGGGCAGGGCACCCAGCCCCGGAGCCACCCAGCCCTGAACATGGCTGTGGAAGGAGACTGGAGGCTGCTGTGGTTTGTGGTGGGGAAGAGAGGAGAGCGAGGGCAGGGGAGAGCTGGGGTGTGGGGAGACCACCCCACAGTCCTGGCTGGGTCAGAGGAAGGAGGCCATGGAGGGCACCTTCAGCCAGCCTGCTGGCAGCCCAAGAGGGAGTGCCAGGCCTGGCCAGGGTGGGAAGCTCCTGGAGGCCAAGCAGGGCAAGGGCAGGGTCCTGCCCCTGGGCAGGGACAGCCTCCTGCAGCAGCACAGCTCAGGAGGGAGCTGCTGGGGAGCAGCTGCCAGGAGAAGGAGCTGGGGGTGCTGGGAGGGGGCACAAGGAGCTGCCCAGCAGCCAGCAAGGTGCCCTGGGGGGCATGGAGCAGCGTGTGAGCAGCAGCAGGGGCAGGGAGGTTCTGCTGCCCCTCTGCTCTGCCCTGGGGAGGCCACAGCTGCAGGGCTGGGGCCAGGGCTGGGCTGCCCAGGGCAGAGCCTGGGAAGTGCTGGAGAGAGTCCAGGGGAAGCTGGGGAGAGGCTGAGGGCCAGAGGAGGACAACAAAGGTGGGGAAGGGCCTGGGGAAGGGCCTGGGGAAGGGCCTGGGGAAGGGCCTGGGGAAGGGCCTGGGGAAGGGCCTGGGGAAGGGCCTGGGGAAGGGCCTGGGGAAGGGCCTGGGGAAGGGCCTGGGGAAGGGCATTGTGAGGAGCAGCTGAGGGCCCTGGGGGCTGCTGAGGCTGGAGCAGAGCAGCCCCAGAGGGGAGCTGAGCAATGCTCAGCAAGAGCTCAAGGAGCTGTGGGGAGCAAGAGCCTGGGGCTGGCATCTGCTGAGTGCTGCCCAGAGCTCAGAGGGCAGGCAGGAGGTGCCAGCAGGAGCAACTTGTTTGGGGTGAGGCTGCTGGAGAGGCCTGGAGCAGGCTGCCCACAGAGGCTGTGGAGAGTTTCCAATCCCCCCTGGTGCCATGGTGCCCCTGGGCAAGCTGCTGGGGGTGTCCCTGGCCTGGGTGGGCTCCAGAGCTCCCTTCCCACCCCTCTGGGGTTCCGTGCTCCAGGCTCTGCACCTCCCTCCCCCCCCCCAGTTTTGGGCTCTTTTCCTGAAAACTCAGAAGTTTATTAGAAAAGTCTGCAGTGCTGCCCAGTGCCAACCTCTCCACCCCTTCTCCAGCTCCCCTCTGTGCCCTACCAGGGCAGGAGAAGCTTCACCAAACCTCCACCTCTGCTGCCAGCAGGGTGCTGGGGGAAGGATCTTGCTCCTCCCCCCCCACCCCCAGCTTCAGCTGTGCTGTGGACCTGGCAGAATCAGATCATCCACTGGTCCTGATCCTGCTCTGCCCCTTCCATGTCCACCTAGGAGGAGGAAGAAGACAACACAAGCAGCTGAGCCCTGGGGGCTGTTGGTGTGCCAAGGCCCTGGGGGTGGTGGCTGCAGCCCTGCACCTCGGTGCCAGGAGGAGCTTGAGGGCTGGGGCAGGGCCAGAGCAGGGCAAGGAAGCTGCGGAGGGGTCTGGGGAAGGAGGAGAAGGCTGTGGAGAAGTTGTGAGGAGCAGCTGAGGGCCCTGGTGGGGTTGAGGCTGCAGCAGAGGAGGCTGAGGGGAGACCTTGTGGCTCTCTGCAGCTCCCCGAGAGCAGCTTGCAGCCAGCTGGGGCTCAAGGGCTGCTCCTGAGGGCTGGGCCAAGAGGAGATGGCCTCAGGTTGTGGCAGGGCAGGTTGAGCTTGGCCCTGAGGAGCAATTTGTGCCCCTTGAGGGGTGCCCAGGCCTGTGGCAGGCTGCCCAGGGCAGTGGGGGAGTCCCCATGGCTGGAGAGATTGGGAAGCTGTGGAGCTGAGGGCCATGGGGTGGTGGTGCTGGGGCCATGGTTGGATTCCATCATCTCCAAGGTCTCTTCCAAGCCAAGGGATTCAGTGTCCAGAGCAGGGCAAGGAAGCTGGGGAGGGGTCTGGGGAAGGAGGAGAAGGCTGTGGAGAAGTTGTGAGGAGCAGCTGAGGGCCCTGGGGGGGTTGAGGCTGCAGCAGAGGAGGCTGAGGGGAGACCTGCTGCAGCCCTGGGCCTCACCTCATTGATCTCCCCATCGTCAGGGGACTCATTGTAGTCATTCATCTCATCCATGTCCTGCATGTCCTCATCATCCTCAGAGTCCTCCTCGCTGTCCTCATCATCTTCATCGTCCTCCTCCTCCTCCTCATCGTAGTGCTGCAGGCAACAGAGCTCCAGCAACCCCTCCCCCACAACCAAGTCACCTCCCCCTGCGGGAGGGGGAGCTGAGGACCCCCCCAAGAGTCACCTCCCACTGGGGGAGGGGGAGCTGAGGACCACCCCTAGAGTCACCTCCCACTGGGGGAGGGGGAGCTGAGGACCACCCCCCCCCAAGAGTCACCTCCCACTGGGGGAGGAGGAGCTGAGGACCACCCCCCAAAACCCACCTCAGAAGCTGGCTTCCCGATGGGCACCAGGTTGTTGTCCTTCTCTGCTATGCTCTGGAGCTTTGGGAAGGAAAGATGTTAGCTGAGGACACCTCCAAGGCCACCCCAAGGGCCCTGCAGGGCTTCCCCCAGCAGTAACCCAGCCCCTGGAGGGCTCTCAGCAGTCCCTGGCAGTGCCCAGTGCCAACTGCTGGAGTTCTGCTGCCCCCAGGGTGCCAGGTGGCACCAAGCTGGGTGGGAGCTGAGCTGCTGGAGGGGCAGGAGGGAGCTCCAGAGGGGTCTGGAACCATGGGGGAGGGCAATGGGATGAGGGCACCAAGGGCAAGGGCTGGGACCTGACCCTGGGGCACAGGGAGGATCCAGGCTGGGGGCAGAGGGGCTGGGAAGTGCCTGGGGAGGAAAGGCCCTGGGGGGGTTGGTGGCAGAGGCTGGAGAGGAGCCAGGGGGTGCCCAGGTGGGCAAGGAGGGCAGCAGCAGCCTGGGCTGGAGCAGCAATGGGGTGGGCAGCAGGAGCAGGGCAGGGATTGTGCCCCTGGGCTGGGCACTGGGGAGCCCACAGCTGCAAGCCTGGGGGCAGGGTTGGGACCTCCCTGCCAGGAGGAGCTTGAGGGCTGGGGCAGGGCCAGAGCAGGGCAAGGAAGCTGGGGAGGGGTCTGGGGAAGGAGGAGAAGGCTGTGGAGAAGTTGTGAGGAGCAGCTGAGGGCCCTGGGGGGGTTGAGGCTGCAGCAGAGGAGGCTGAGGGGAGACCTTGTGGCTCTCTGCAGCTCCCTGAGAGCAGCTTGCAGCCAGCTGGGGCTCAAGGGCTGCTCCTGAGGGCTGGGCCAAGAGGAGATGGCCTCAGGTTGTGGCAGGGGAGGTTGAGCTTGGCCCTGAGGAGCAATTGGTGCCCCTTGAGGGGTGCCCAGGGCAGTGGTGGAGTCCCCACGGCTGGATCTGTGGTGCTGAGGGCCATGGGGGAGTGGTGCTGGGACTCCCATCAGCCTCAAGGTCTTCCCCAACCCATCCCAGGACTCTGCTCCACCCACAGCTAATTCAAGCTTAATTAAAACCCTCCTGCAGCTCTCACCCTCAGGCACTCAGCAGCTCTCCTGACTGCTGGGGGGTTTAATTAATTAATCAATTACCCTCATTAACTAACTGGCTCTAATTACTGTGCAGCTTTCATCCAGGAGAGCTTTCCTCTCCCCAGACCCAGTGGCTGCTCCTGGCTGGGCTCCTGGCACCAAACCCAGGGGGCACTGGGCTCAGGCCGCCCCATCCATCATTAGGGGAGGTTCATTAGTTAATTAATTAGAGGTTGGGCTTAAGCAGCAGCTCTTTAAGTCAGCCTTCTCCCACAGCTACCCCTAGCAGTGGGACCCCTTCCACACCCAATGTCCAACTCCCCCCAGCCTCGGGACCCTTTCCAGGTCCACTGCTCCCGGCCCCTACATCGCCCCCGGAGCACACCCAACCCCGGTACCCCCGCTGCCCCCGGCCCCTACACCGCCCCCGGAGCACACCCAACCCCGGTACCCCCGCTGCTCCCGGCCCCTACACCGCCCCCGGAGCACACCCAACCCCGGTACCCCCGCTGCTCCCGGCCCCTACACCGCCCCCGGAGCACACCCAACCCCGGTACCCCCGCTGCTCCCGGCCCCTACACCGCCCCCGGAGCACACCCAACCCCGGTACCCCCGCTGCTCCCGGCCCCTACACCGCCCCCGGAGCACACCCAACCCCGGTACCCCCGCTGCCCCGGCCCCTACACCGCCCCCGGAGCACACCCAACCCCGGTACCCCCCCTGCTCCCGGCCCCTACACCGCCCCCGGAGCACACCCAACCCCGGTACCCCCGCTGCCCCGGCCCCTACACCGCCCCCGGAGCACACCCAACCCCGGTACCCCCCCTGCTCCCGGCCCCATCACCGCCCCCGGAGCCCACCCAGCCCCGGTACCCCCGCTGCTCCCGGCCCCTACACCGCCCCCAGAGCACACCCAACCCCGGTACCCCCGCTGCTCCCGGCCCCTACACCGCCCCCGGAGCACACCCAACCCCGGTACCCCCCCTGCTCCCGGCCCCTACACCGCCCCCAGAGCCCACCCAACCCCGGTACCCCCGCTGCTCCCGGCCCCTACACCGCCCCCAGAGCCCACCCAACCCCGGTACCCCCCCTGCTCCCGGCCCCTACACCGGCCCCGGGGCCCACCCAGGCCTGGTGCTGCTGCTCCTGCTGCTGCAGCTCGGTCTCATCCACGCAAGGCCGATCAAGGTTGAACCACAGGGACTCGGTAACGCGGGGCAGCAGCGAAGGGAACAGCGTGGACATGGCGAGGCAGCCGGGCCGGCCGCGGGCGGCCGCGTCCCGGAAGTGGAAACCTCCCGCACCGGAAGTTGCTGTGTGTCCCTCCTGCGCATGCGCAAAGAAAGTACCGCGCAGCGGGGGCGTGGCTATGCTGGGGGCGGGTAAGGGGCGTGGTTAGTGATGATTGACAACTGCGGCGGCTCCCCGCCCCGAAGCGAGCCCGAGCCGGGGGGAGTGGCAGCGGCTTCAGGGACCCCCCTCGGGTGTCTGTGACCCACGGAGGGGTATTTGCGACCCATGGTGGTCATCTGGGACCCTTCCTGAGATATCTCAGACGCCCCCACGGATGTCTATGACCCACGGGACAATACCTGGATCCCTATAGGATATCCAAGCCCCCCCGCCCCGGGTGTCTGTGACCCACGGGGAGATTTCTGACCCCTCCTAGGATATCTGAGACCCCTCCACGGGTGTCTGTGACCCACGGGGAGATATTTCGGACCCCTCCTAGGATATCTGAGACCCCCCCACGGGTGTCTATGACCCACGGAGGTGTATTTGTGACCCATGGTGGTCATCTGGGACCCCCCCTGAGATACCTCAGACGCCCCCACGGATGTCTATGACCCACGGGGGAATATCTGGATCCCTATAGGATATCTGAGATGCCCCCACGGGTGTCTATGACCCACGGAGAGGTATTTGTGACCCATGGTGGTCAGCTGGGGCCCCCATGGGATATCTCAGACGCCCCCACGGATGTCTATGACCCACGGAGGAGTATTTGTGACCCCCCCCCGGGATATCTGAGACACCTCCACGGGTGTCTATGACCCACGGGGGAATATTTGGATCCCTATAGGATATCTGAGCCCCCCCCGCCCCGGGTGTCTATGACCCACGGGGAGGTATTTCTGACCCCTCCTAGGACCCCCCCCCCCCAGGGTATCTGAGACCCCCCCCCACGGGTGTCTCTGACCCACGGGGTTATTTGTGACCCCCTTGGGATATCTGAGACACCCCCACGGATGTCTATGACCCACGGGGGAATATTTGGATCCCCATAGGATATCCGAGCTGCCCCCACGGGTGTCTATGACCCACGGAGAGGTATTTGTGACCCATGGTGGTCATCTGGGACCCCCATGGGATATCTGAGACGCCCCCACGGATGTCTATGACCCACGGGGGAATATTTGGATCCCTATAGGATATCCGAGACCCCCCCACGGGTGTCTCTGACCCACGAGAGATATTTATGACCTGGGGGGGGGTCCCCCCTTTCCCCCTAGCACATCCTTCCCCCTCTCAGTTCAAGCAGCGCCCTCCCCCCTGTCCCACTCTCCCTTCCCAATTCCCCTCTCCCCCAAACTGGGAGGGAGGGGGGGAAAAAAAACACCCACGAGTGGATTTTGGCTGCTGCTGGCCCCCACCCGGCGCCAGGCAGACTGGGATGGGACTGGAGGTGGGGGGGGGGACACACACACCGAACTGGGAGGGGGGAGAGGGCGGGGGGGAGGGGGATGACCTTTGGTAACCCCTACCCCGCCCCGGTGCCACCCAGAGCTCCTCCCAGGCTGGGGAAAGAGGCAGCGGCGGCCAACGGTGCTCCCAGTTCGGTGCCAGAGCTGCTGCCAGCTCGGTGCCAGCGCTGCTCCCAGTTCGGTGCCAGCTCTGGTTCCAGCTCGGTGCCAGCTCTGCTCCCACGTAGGTGCCAGAGCTGCTCCCAGCTCTGCTCCCAGTTCGGTGCCAGCTCTGCTCCCAGTTCGGTGCCAGCCCTGCCCTGGTGTCACTGGTGCCCCCCACGTGCCATGAGGGAGGACTTTGTCCCCAGGGTGCCCGCTCCAGCTCCACCAGCTCGGCTCTGAGGGCTTGCAAAGGTTGCTGGCAGGGGAGATGGCGACCAGGAGGCTCCTCCTGGGGGTCCTGCTGTGGGTGGGCGCTGCCAGGGCGGCGAGGGACAGCCTGACCAACGTCTGCATGGATGCCACCCACCACAAGAAGGAGCCCGGGCCCGAGGGGGACCTCTATGGGCAGGTAAGGAGGTAAGGTCCTGGGACACCACCCCAGGCTGGTGGCGTGGGGGGTGGGGGTGACACAGCAGGGTGTGCCCCAGGGAGACCCTCGTGGAGACCCTCGTGGCCCCCCTGAACCCACTCACAGCCAGCCCTAGAGACCCTTCCCATCCCCTGAGGACCACCCCCATGGAGACCACCCCATGGTGGATCCCAAACCTCTCTAAATCTGCTCACAGCCACCCCTATAGACCCTCCCATCCCTTGAGGACCACCCCCATGGAGACCCTCGTGTCCACCCTCAACCCACTCACAACCACCCCTAGAGACCTCCTCATCCTTTGAGGACTCCCCCCCATGGTGAATCTCAACTCCCCCTAGACCTGCTCACAGCCACCCATGGAGACCCTTCTCCTCCCTTGAGGACCACCCCCTGGTGAACCTCAAGCCCTAGAGACCCTTCCCCTCCCTTGAGGACCACCCCCTAGTGAACCTCAAGCCCTAGAGACCCTTCCCCTCCCTTGAGGTCCACCCCCTGGTGAACCTCAAGCCCTAGAGACCCTTCCTCTCCCTTGAGGACCACCCCCTGGTGAACCTCAAGCCCTAGAGACCCTTCCCCTCCCTTGGGCCCCCCTCCCCCCTGTGGTGCCCACCTCCCCTCCCCCCCTCCGCGGTGCCCCCGGCTGAGCTTTGCCCGCCCCGGGGGGCAGTGTGCCCTGTGGAAGGACAACGCCTGCTGCACGGCCAACACCAGCCAGGAAGCCCACCAGGACCAGTCCTACCTCTACAACTTCAACTGGGACCACTGTGGGGTGATGCCCCCCAAGTGCAAGCGGCACTTCATCCAGGACACCTGCCTCTACGAGTGCTCCCCCAACCTGGGGCCCTGGATCGACCAGGTGGGTGCTGAGCCCCCTCCCCCAGCACCCTCCCAGCCAAGCCTGGGGCAGGCTGGGCCAGAGGGGCAGGCAGGGATGGGGGGTGGGTGGGAAATGGTGGAAGGGAATTGGAGGACCCTGGAATGAGTCAGAGGATCCTGGGATCCTAGAGACATAGAATCCCTGAGGCATAGCATCCTCAAATCCTGGAATCAGAGAACCCTGGAGTCATGGAATCATAGAAGCCAAGAATCCTAGAGTCCTGGAACCCTAGAATCCTGGAATCCTAGAATACTAGAATTCTGGAATCATAGAATCCTAGAGTCCTGGAATCATGCAATCCTAGATCCCTGGAACCATAGCATCCTGGAACCCTAGAATCCTGGGATCCTGGATTCATAGAGTCCTGCAATCACAGAACCCTAGAACCCTGGAATCCTGGAACTCTGGAACCCTAGAATCCTGGAATCCTAGAATCCTGGAATCCTGGATTCATAGAGTCCTGCAATCCTGGAACCCTAGAATCCTGCAATCCTGGAACCCTAGAATCCTGGGATCCTGGATTCATAGAGTCCTGCAATCACAGAACCCTAGAATCCTGGAATCCTGCAACCCTGGAATCCTGGAACTTTAGAATCCTAGCATCATAGAATCCTAGAGTCCTGGAACCCTGGAATCCTAGAACCCTAGAGTAGAATAGAATAGAATAGAATAGATCAGACCAGACTAGATCAGACCAGACCAGACCAGGTTGGAAAAGACCTTTGAGATCATGGAGTCCAACCTATCCCTCAACACCATCTCATCAACTAAACCATGGCTCCAAGGGCCACATCCAGTCTCCTCCTGAACACCTCCAGGGATGGGGACTCCACCACCCCCCTGGGCAGCACATCCCAATGGCCAGTCTCTCTTGCTGGGAAGAACTTTCTCCTCACCTCCAGCCTAAACCTCCCCTGGCACAGCTTGAGACTGTGTCCTCTTGTTGTGGTGCTGGGTGCCTGGCAGAAGAGACCAACCCCCAGCTGGCTACAGCCTCCCTTCAGGGAGTTGAAGAGAGCAATGAGGTCTCCCCTGAGCCTCCTCCTCTCCAGGCTAAGCAAGCCCAGCTCCCTCAGCCTCTCCTCACAGGGCTGTGCTCCAGACCCCTCCCCAGCTTTGTTGCCCTTCTCTGGACACCTTCCAGCATCTCAATGTCCTTCTTAACCTGAGGGGCCCAGAACTGGACACAGCACTCAAGGTGTGGCCTAACCAGTGCTGAGTACAGGGCAGGATGACCTCCCTGCTCCTGCTGGCCACACTCTTCCCAATACAAAAGAGCCCTGGAATCATAGGGTTCTGGAATCCTAGCATCATAGAATCTTAGAGTCACAGAATCCTCAAATCCTTGAATCCTAGAACCCTGGAACCCTAGAATCCTGGAATCATAGAATCCTAGAGTCCTGGAATCATAGAACCCTAGCATCATAGAATCTTAGAGCCATAGAAACCTAGAACCCTAGAGTCCTGGAGTCCTAGAATCACAGAATCCTGGGATCCTAGAGCTCTAGAATCCTCAAATCCAGAATCCTGGAGCCATAGAATCCCAGAACCATAGACTCCCAGAGTCCTAGAATCCTGGAATCCTAGAATCATGGTATGATAGAATCCCAGGGTTATAGAATCACAGACTCACAGAGTTGTCAGGGTTGGAAGGGACCTCCAGGCTCAGCCAGTCCCAAGCCCCCTGCCATGAGCAAGGGACACCTCACACCAGAGCAGGTTGCTCACAGCCACCTCCAGCCTGGCCTTCAACACCTCCAGGGATGAGGCTACCACCACCTCCCTGGGCAGCCTGTGCCAGGCTCTCACCACCCTCCTGGGCAACAGCTTCTTCCTCACATCCAATCTGAGTCTCCCCACTTCTAGTTCTGCTCCATCCCCCCCCAGTCCTATCCCTCCCTCACACCCTCAAAAGTCCCTCCCCAGCTTTCCTGTAGCCACCTGCAGATCCTGGAAGGCCACAAGAAGGTCTCCTGGGAACCTTCTCTGGTTGCCCAGGAGCCAGCAGTGTGCTCTGGTGGCCAAGAAGGCCAAGGGCAGCCTGGGGTGGAGTGGAAGGGCCACCTGGGCAGTAGGTCAGAGAGGTTCTCCACCCCCTGTGCTCTGCCCTGCTGAGGCTGCATCTGGAATCTTGTGTCCAGTTCTGGGCCCCTCAGGTCAGGAGGGGCAGGGAGCAGCTGGGCAGAGGCCAAGGGAGAGCCAGGAGAATGATTTGGGCACTTGAGCATCTCCCCTGGGGAGAGAGGCTGAGAGCCCTGGGGCTGTTTGCTCCAGCTCTGGGGCCCTCAGGTCAGGAAGGACCTCAGGGAACTGCCTGAGAGAGTCCAGCACAGAGCCACAGAGACGATGAAGGCAGTGGAAGATCTTCCTCAGGAGGAGAGCCTGAGGGAGCTGAGGCCTTGGAGCTTGGAGAGGAGGAGCCTGAGAGGTGACCTCCTTCATGATGATGAAGATGGGCAGGGGCAGTGCCCAGAGGCTGCAGCCAGGCTCTGCTCAGTGCTGCCCAATGCCAGCCCAAGGGGCAGGGGGGGAAGCTGAGGCAGAGGAAGGTCCATGGGAACAGGAGGGAGGATTTTGTCCCTGTGGGGGTGGAGCAGGCTGCCCGGGGGGGGGCTGTGGAGTCTCCTTCTGTGGAGATATTCAACCACCCCCCAGCTGCCTTCCTGGGTGCCCTGCCTGGCGAGGGGGGAATTGGGCTGGGGGGGGAAGGGGGTGGGATGTCCCAGAGGTCCCTTGCAGCCCCTGGCATCGATTCTGTGATTGATCCCTTCAATGCCACCCTCACTGGGATCAACTGGGCGCCAGCTGGGTGGGTTCTGCCCTCTCCTGCCAGGCTGACAGCAGCTGGAGGAAGGAGAGGATCCTCCATGTGCCGCTGTGCCGGGAGGACTGCGAGCAGTGGTGGGAGGACTGCCAGGAGGCTCTCACCTGCAAGGTCAACTGGCACAAGGGCTGGAACTGGACCTCAGGTCAGTGCTGGGGGCACCACCAGGGCTGGGCTGGGCTTGGAGGCTCCTGGGGGGAGGCTGTGGGCAGGTGGAGAAGTGGTCCCCACCCTATGGGGAATCTGGGCACCCAGCCAGGGCATCTGGGATGCTTCTGGTGGGCATCTGGGACCAGTTTGGTTGCCCACCATGGGTCACCAGGGTTGCAGCCTCCTGGGGGTCTCCAGCCCCATGGAGAGGTGACCCCAGTGGGGAATCTGCTCCCAGCCAGGGCATCTGGGATGCTTCTGGTGGGCATCTGGGACCAGTTTGGTTGCCCACCATGGGTCACCAGGGTTGCAGCCTCCTGGGGGTCTCCAGCCCCATGGAGAGGTGACCCCAGTGGGGAATCTGCTCCCAGCCAGGGCATCTGGGATGCTTCTGGTGGGCATCTGGGACCAGTTTGGTTGCCCACCATGGGTCACTAGGGTTGGGGCCTCCTGTGGGTCTCCACCTCATGGAGAGGTGACCCCAGTGGGGGATCTGCTCCCAGCCAGGGCATCTGGGACCTGTTTGGAGCTCAGGTTGGTGCTGAGGGCACCACCAGGGCTGGGCTGGAGGCTCCTGGGGGGAGGCTTTGGACAGGTGGAGAAGTGACCCCCCACCCTATGGGGGATCTGCTCCCAGCCAGGGCATCTGGGATGCTTCTGGTGAGCATCTGGGACCAGTTTGGTTGCCCACTGTGGCTCACCATGGAGTGGGAGGGGTCTCCATGGGTGGCTGTGAGAGGGTTGAGTGGGCACCCTGAGGGTCTCCATGGGGTGGTCTCCTTGGGGTGTTCCTCAAGGGATGGGAAGGGTCTCTGTGGGTGGCTGTGAGGAGGTCTGAGGGGGCTTGAGGTTCACCATGGGGTGGTCTTCAAGGCATGGGAGGGTTGAGGGTGGACACGAGGGTCTCCATGGGGTGGTCCTCAAGGGATGGGAAGGGTCTCCATGGGTGGCTGTGAGTGGGTTGAGGGTGGACATGAGGGTTTCCATGGGGTGATCCTCAAGGGATGGGAGGGTCTCCATGGGTGGCTGTGAGTGGGTTGAGGGTGGACACGAGGGTCTCTGTGAGGTGGTCCCCAAGGGATGGGAAGGGTCTCCAGGGGTGGCTGTGAGTGGGTTGAGGGTGGACCTGAGGGTTTCCATGGGGTGATCCTCAAGGGATGGGAAGGGTCTCCATGGGTGGCTGTGAGTGGGTTGAGGGTGGACAAGAGGGTCTCTGTGAGGTGGTCCTCAAGGGATGGGAAGGGTCTCCAGGGGTGGCTGTGAGTGGGTTGAGGGTGGACACGAGGGTCTCCATGGGATGTTCCTCATGGAACGGGGGGGTGGGTGTCTCCATGGGTGGCTGTGAGCAGGCCAGGGGGGCCTCGAGCTGCACCCTGGGGTGTTCCTCCTGGGGGTGGAGGTCTCCCCCACGAGCTGCCTTGCTCTCCCCAGGCCGCAGCAGGCTGAGCCCCTCCTCGCCCTCCCCCTCCCCTCTCCCCACGCCTCCTCCCTCTGGCCCCGTCCTGACCTTCTCTCCTCTCCTGCCCCCCCAGGCACCAACCGGTGTCCCCAGGGCTCCATGTGCCAGAAGTTCAGGTTCGTGTTCCCCACCCCAGCCAGGCTGTGTGAGGACATCTGGTCCCAGTCCTACCAGTGGAGCCCTCACCATCGGGGCAGCGGCCGCTGCATCCAGATGTGGTTCGACCCCGCCCAGGGCAACCCCAACGTGGCCGTGGCACAGTTCTATGCCAACGCTGCTGCCCCCCCCCGGCCCCCCCACGGGCCTCCCCCTCGCCTCGGGGAGCCTCCTGCTGCTGCCCACCACCGGCCTGCTGCTCCTCTCCTGACCTGGAGGTCGCCGTGGCCGTGCTCGATGCAACCCTGGAGACCGCCCTGTGGAGACCCTCATGATCCCTCCCAACCCATGGACCCCTTCCCAGGCCTTGAGGACCACCCCATGGAGACCCTCATGATCCCTCTCAACCCCCCCATGGAGATCTTCTCAGCCCTTGAGGACCACCCCATGGAGACCCTCATGATCCCTCTCAACCCCCCCATGGACCCCTTCCCAGGCCTTGAGGACCACCCCATGGAGACCCTCATGATCCCTCTCAACCCACCCATGGAGACCCTCCCAGCCCTTGAGGACCACCCCGTGGAGACCCTCATGATCCCTCTCAACCCATGGACCTCTTCCCAGCCCTTGAGGACCACCCCATGGAGACCCTCATGATCCCTCTCAACCCATCCATGAAGAGCTTCCCACCCCACGAAGACCACCCCAAGGAGCCCACCCCATGGTGAACCTCAAGCCCCTCTAGACCTCCTCAAGCCACCCCATGGAGACCCTTCCCATCCCTTGAGACCACCCCATGGAGACCCTCATGCCCCCTCTCAGCCCACTCACAGCCAACCATGGAGACCCCTTCCCTCCCTTGAAGACCATCCCATGAAGACCATCCCCAGGAGACCACCCCATAGTGACCCTCAGGTCCCCCCTCAACCCACTCACAGCCACCCACAGAGACCCTTCCCACCCCATGAGGACCACCCCATGGAGCCCACCTCATGATGAACCTCAAGCCCCCCTAGACCTGCTCTCAGCCACCCATGAAGACCCTTCCTACCCCATGAAGACCACCCCATGGAGGTCCTCATGGCCCCTCTCAACCCACCCATGCAGACCCCTGCTATCCCTTGAGGACTCCCCCATGGAGACCATCTCTCCCCCTCCATGGGACACCCCAAAAGTTCCCTGGCTGCTGTGAGCCCCCCCCAAATGGAATAAAGACCCCAGATTCCCCTTGGGAGTGCTGCTCTTTGGGGGGAGGTCAAGCGGGGGAAATGTGGGGAGTGGTGGTCCTGCTCTTTTTTGGGGGGTGAAGGGCTGGGCGACTTGGGGGGGGGGGCTGGTCCAACTCTTTTTGGGGGGTGAAGGGTTGGGGGAGCAGGGGGGAGCTGGTCCTGCTCTTTTGGGGGGGGTGCAGGGTGGGAAGGGGAACCCCTTGGGGACCCCCACCCACGTTCTCGGTTCTCCCCGCCACCCTCCCTATTCCCATGTGCCCCATCCCCAATGTCCCCTCCCCATTCCCAGTGTCCCTCCCCCCAAAGTCCCCTCCCCCCAAAGTCCCCTCCCCCCAAAGTCCCCTCCCATTCCCAGTGACCCCTCCCCATTCTCAGTGTCCCACCCCCACCCTTCGCCCACCCCCTCAAGACCCCTTCCCATTCCCCACTGTGTCTCCCCTCCCCATCACACTATCCTGGGGGGCACTGGGAGAACTGGGGGGCACTGGGGGCTGAGAGAGAGCCAGACTGGGGGGCACTGGGAGAACTGGGGGGCACTGGGGGCTGAGAGAGAGCCAGGCTGGAGGGCGCCGGGAGAACTGGGGGACACTGGGGGCTGAGAGAGAGCCAGACTGGAGGGCGCTGGGAGAACTGGGGGGCACTGGGGGCTGAGAGAGAGCCAGGCTGGAGGGCACTGGGAGGACTGGGGGACACTGGGGGCTGAGAGAGAGCCAGACTGGAGGGCGCTGGGAGAACTGGGGGGCACTGGGGGCTGAGAGAGAGCCAGGCTGGAGGGCGCTGGGAGAACTGGGGGGCACTGGGGGCTGAGAGAGAGCCAGACTGGGGGGCACTGGGAGGACTGGGGGACACTGGGGGCTGAGAGAGAGCCAGGCTAGGGGGCACTGGGAGGACTGGGGGGCACTGGGGGCTGAGAGAGAGCCAGACTGGGGGGCACTGGGAGGACTGGGGGGCACTGGGGGCTGAGAGAGAGCCAGACTGGGGGGCACTGGGAGGACTGGGGGGCGCTGGAGAAGTGGTAGCGACGAACTGGGAGGCACTGGGAGATCTGGGGCACACTGGAGAGGTGGCACCGACAGTCTGGGGGCACTGGGAGGTCGGGGGGGACACCGTCCATCCAGTACCCCCAGCCTAGTCCTGTCCCACCCACTCCCTGTCCTCCCCACCCTCTCTTGTCCCCACCCTCCCCTCCGCCCCCCCGGGTCCCCGCCTCCCCGAACCCCCGAGCGCGGCCCCGCTGCGCGCTCCCGCTCGGTGCCCGGACTATGGCGGCAGGTCCGGGGGGGAGCGGCGGCGGCGGCGGAGCCGGAGCCGGGGTCGGGGGGGGCGGTCCGGGGCCACCTCCTCCTCCCTTGTCGCTGTCGCCGGTCCCTCCGCCCTGGTACCACCGGGACCTGAGCCGGGCGGCGGCCGAGGAGCAGCTGGCCCGGGCCGGGCGGGACGGAAGCTTCCTGGTGCGGGACAGCGAGAGCGTGGCAGGGGCCTTCGCCCTGTGCCTCCTGTGAGTGCCGGGGCGGCGGGGGCAGCGGGGGGGAGCGGGGGGAGCGGGGGGAACGGGGGGCGGTCTTCGCCCTGTGCCTCCTGTGAGTGCCGGGGGAACGGGGGTTACCGGGCGGGATTGGGGTGCCGGGGGGAGTCTTCTCCCTGTGCCTCCTGTGAGTGCCGGGGGAAACGGGGGGTACCGGGCGGGATTGGGGTGCCGGGGGGAGTCTTCGCCCTGTGCCTCCTTTGAGTGCCGGGGGAACGGGGGTACCGGGCGGGATTGGGGTGCCGGGGGGAGTCTTCGCCCTGTGCCTCTTGTGAGTGCCGGTGGGAAACGGGGGTTCGGGGGGAACGGGGGTACCGGGAGGGATTGGGGTGCCGGGGGGAGTCTTCGCCCTGTGCCTCCTGTGAGTGCGGGGGGAACGGGGGGAACGGGAGGGATTGGGGTGCCGGGGGGAGTCTTCGCCCTGTGCCTCTTGTGAGTGCCGGGGGGAAACGGGGGTTC